>NC_056728.1:236796144-236983644 GCF_019279795.1 Protopterus annectens | reverse complement strand
GGTTGTTTGAGACTTTGGGGATACCACGGAGATTACTTCTTTTTTTTTATAATTATCCATTTGCATTCCTGACAAACCATATTTATTGCACATACTAATAGTTTGGTAATAGTTTCATGGAACTTGCTCTGTTTGGTCCTCTTCACATTTATAGCTGAAAGTGGTTCATTAGAATCAGTTCACTTACCAAGTTACTAGAAGAATGAATAAATAAAATGAATTTCCTCTATCACATTACTGCATTACTGCATTACCATGGGGAAACAGGAATTAAATCATTTGCAGGTAATGAGATTCTTCTGGGGCAGGGTTGTATGCCATAATAGATTAAAGGATCAGTCCACAAAGACAGTAATGCATCTCATTAGCCAAAAGGCCATGCCAATAATGCAAAATATCTGCTGAAAACATTTTTTTCTCTACTAGAAGTTCTCCCTTCTCACTCCTTATGTAGAAGGCACTACCTGTACCTGTCCAGCTTCATTATCCTAAATCTAATTCATTTTTGGGGGGAAATCCTGATGCAGCAAACTCTGCTTTAGCATTCTGGTTTGTTGCAAGCAGCTGCAATTGATTGTATAAATATAGTGAGCACTGGCATTAAAGCATGTCCCATGTAATACCACTATGTATGCGTTAGGTAATATGGGCTATTAAAGATGGTGCTGTCTCATGATAAAGTATGTGCAGACTGATACAGGTATCAACACTGTGTAACCTCTAATTGAAGTAATTAGAAATGTTATTATAGAAATGCTCTTTTTTTGTAATTAATACATACATTATGTTACCTTTTCCTACTGAATCATGTGCTGTCTTCTGTTTTATTGTCCCATCATCCGGTAACTTGTCTTCTTGGTCATATTTGTCCCAGCAGCCACTGCACCCTACAATGGCACTTGACATATTGCATTTAAATGGTATCATGGCTGATATCTTCCCCTACAGAAGCTTATGTAATAACATCTTCTCTTATAGCAGGTCATGTAATAAGTTTCTGAGGGAGCTGTAGACCCCTTAAAGTAAAATGAACCAAACAACTATAACAGTCAGTAGATTGAGGCTACAGTAGGAACAAGAGGTAGTGATATTACCTGACCTTCTAGTGCTAGCTCTAGCTTTATCCTCTGTAATTGCAGCTTAATTAGACAGACATCTAGATACATACATACATGCATACTGACACAGTCACACACACACATACACATTCAAGCTGCTCAGTTAATTTTGAGTAGCATCATTGCTATAGTCTGTTCTTAAAAAAACAGTAGGAAAATAAAACTGAAAATCGTGTTTGTATAACTGATTTTAGTACAGTAACAGTCATAACATGACTTTACAAGTAACTGTAGTCTATAACCCTCTGTCACTGCTGAACAGGATGCATTCACAAAAAAGCAACTGACAGGCTTTTCACAAAATATGTTGCGCTCCCATAACTTTCACAGGTTGTGAACAAAAATGTGCTGCACTCATTCCTTGTTATGAAAGACAAGAACCATCTAGAGGAACAAATCATTCTCCCTCTGTCTCTCGTCTCTCACATGTTCTTTTCCAGTTTCAGTCTTTCCTACCCAAATAAAGGTGTTTTTAGTGCTGGGGACAGTTAATCAGAAGGTGAATATCAGAATGTGTTGTTATTTGTTTTATTCTGTTACCCAGATCGTGACAGTTTTTAAGGTTACGGTCTATGATACTCAGCATGGACACATTTTACTCTCTTACTGATAATGTCTTCAAAATTCAGTAAGGGCTACCATACAAAATCATGACAACTGATGAACATATATATCCAAGACACTACAGGAAAATCTGCTGACAAGGGCCAATAAAGGTAACAAGAACAGAAGCAACATAGAATCTTCATGTTAGACTTATTTTATATTCTCAGCAGTAGTAAAATAATCCCATTTAAATGTGTAATTATACATTCAGAATAAAAACGTCTTTATGTAATACTTACAGCAATTTTTCAACTTCTTTTCTAAGCAGCTTCTTTTCCTCTGACATGGACATTCTGATCAGTCGTGTCAGCTTATGTGTACATCTGCCTAAAAACACATTTTGTAAAATAAGTATACTTTTATGTTTGTTCATAAAGTATAAAATAAAAATTGTTTTAAAAAAGGAATAAGAAACACATTTTCCTATCCCTTTAAACATACTATTATGCTTCTTCCTCCATTAAAAATTTAGATTTTTCAATAGGTAAAACAAACACTGAAGTCAAATCAATACAATTTTTAAATGTGTGGTAGGAAATACTTTGGAATGAAAATTAATATTATATAGGAACAGTTTCTACATCCAAATGGAAGATTATGGTTGCCCAGTAGAGTAGTAAGCACAGTAAACCAGATTTTTTTTTCATTTTGAGGCAGGATTACAACCAGACCTTCTGGCACTAGATTTTTGCTCTATAATTATTGTGAAGGTGTCTGACAGAATTATTTTGGCAGTAAAAACTATTCAGATCAAACACTTTCTTAGATCAAAGGGAGTCATGAAGATCTCTATCAATCCATATTACAAAAAAGGGAACTACATGGTCATATGCTAAGAAACTCTGAAAAATGTATATTGCTAATCATTTATTAGGTGCAGTATCTAGTTGCACCACTCAATAGAAGAACATAATCTCCACCTAAATTAAATACTGCACTGAGATATAGGTGTATCTGTAGTCTCAGTCATTACTGATACATATTATATCCATAATTATATTAAAAAAACCACATAGGAAGATAGACTGGGTCAGCTCATTCTCCATTAAAATCCTTTTATTACTGGAATCAAAATATCCAAGTACTAATCGTCTGAAAGAAAAATGACAGGGAACTGACTGGCCCACCTCTAGCTTGGGCCTGTGTCAAAGCTCTGCTTACTTAGTCTAAATAAATATGAAATTCCCACAGTCAGAATGGAACATGTGCAACCCCGTCCCTCCATTCCCCCCAATTTAAGACCTCAGTGGGGACATAACTGCCTCTTTTCCAGCAGAACAGGGTCTCATCTGCACTCAAGCTAAAAAAAAAATAATTAAAAAATAAATAAATAATGATAAAAAAAAACAGAGGTGTCTGTCATTCAGACAGCCATGGATAACTTTGTGCCCCTGATGATTCTTGGCTTTCCACCTGTCTGTTGTGGGGAGGTGGCATTGTCCCTATATTCTGAGGTCCTGCCCCCCCCACCCAAACTAATTGTCCAAAGCTTGGGACAGTACTTAGCACATCTCCACTCTTGCACTCCTCCATCACTGACAGCATCAGCTATGGGGGCATTTCTGTTATGGCTCTAACACCTCCTTGTACCTGACATGAACATCTGCATCACCATGGAGTCTTGTTGTTCCCTTGCTGGGTGCATGCATGCACACTTCCATATTCCAAGGGCTACTATATCTTGCATGGGAGCACCAAGCTGATAGCCTCCCATCAATAACTCTTGTTCTCATGTAAGCCTCAGCTTCCAAAGCCACCAGGAAACCACTCCTGCCTCCCCAGGAAGTTGAGCCCTAAGCTGCTTATTTCCCATTCTTCTATGTCTGGCTGTTCCAGCACAGAAGCTATTATTTAATCTCTGGTCATTTGGGTCTCACTCAGGGTTCTAGCCATCTCCACCACAGAACTGCACATAAAATTTCATGGTGTTTTCTTTTGGAATTTGTCTTGCCTGGCCCTGCATCACATCACTTATCATATCTGAAGGTACTAGAACATGAAACATCCATATAACAAATCTTTGCAATCTTTACTTCTCTCCTGACAGTGGGATAGTGTTGTAGTTTCCTTATTAAACATTTAAACGAAACATATCTGATCGCACTGTGATGATAAACATTCAGTTATGAAGTGCATTAATTCTGGGGAATTCTTTTCCACTTCATTTTAGTTCAGCTATTCTGCAGGGTTACATCTAGTAAAGTATTCCTCAGCTATGAAACCATGAGGTCCTGAAGAATCACAGCTCTTTTACTGCACAGTGTCTTTTGCAGCTACCTTCTTTCACTTGTTCTCAGGGCATAAACTTTCTGAGACTTGTAGACTAACAGTTGTTTTACCATTAAGTCTCAAAGTGTAGCCAATGTTTAAATGAAAAGAAACCTGACGCCAGTGATAGAAAAATAGACTAAATGAAGAACAGTACCTGCAGCTTATTCCTCCCTTTTCAAAATAAGCCATTTCAGCACAGGTTTGAAGCCAGAGAAAAAAAGGTTCATTACAGCATGCTTAATCAAAATAAAAATGGATTTATCTTTGTTGACTGGGTCATTTCCACAAGGCCAGAGTCCTCTTTGCAGGGGACAATCACTGTGGCATTTATACTACTATGGGAAGTTTGGTCAGGGCACTAAGGAATATCTCCTAGTCTTTTTTTTAATAAGTGCCGTGGGATTTTTTACTTCCACCAACTCAGGGAAATGGGACCTCATCAAAAAACATAGAGTATCACTGGAATGAATTGACACTGTCACAGTTTCTAAAAGTAGAAAGTAGTAATTTTGAGTACTGCCAGTCAAAGCACATGTGAATGAAGAGCCTGCCTGACAGCCGGGCTCAGCAATGCAGTCTCATCATCGCCTGGGGACACAGAGTGCATTGTGGGAAGAAAAATGCTTGTCAAAAAAATTATGTCAGCATGGCATGACCACCCCGTCAGCTAGGTTTTGAGTTAGAACAAAATAAGAATAGTAATAACTCTGCTGCAGGGACATTGGCATTCTGTAGAAATCGAGGTAAGATTTATATATATATATATATATATATATATATATATATATATATATATATATATATATATATATATATATATATATATATATATATATATATATATATATATATATATATATATATATATAGATATATATATATATATATATATATATATATATATATATATATATATATAAGTGAAGAGCAAACCACCTAAAGGGTCCATGGCCTGTTACTGGTGATAAACATGCCAAAACTGAAGTCACTAAAATATGTAACCAACAGTGTAGGTAACTGAAAGAACAGTATCTCAAAATGTATATAAAAAAGCTTGGTCTTGTGGTTCTCAGGACAGATTACTGACTGCATCTCAGAGGACTACGGTTCAAATAGCAGCCCCAGCAGTGGGGGAGACATGCAGGAAGGAAGAGTGAAGAGGCATGGCCATATCACCATTGCCAGGGGAAGAGAGAGGTTGTGCACACTTGGGAGGCACACTGGGTGGATTTGACTTCCTGGTGGAGACTGGGAAGCTCATCCCTCAAATCTCGGGGTAGGACAGGCATGCCTAGAAGAAATTGCCCATTGAAAAATACGTAACTAAAGAAAGATACTCGGATATATTTCAATTCAAATCATTATGTTTTGTAAAAGTTGTGGGCAAGCTTTCTTGCTTTGAAAACAGAAGTAAAAGCTAATGTAGGTGCATGTTAGTTTATTGATTGTCTTTATGAAATATGCGCCTAGTGTGCCAAGAAACATTTATCAAGGCATTCATAACAAAGACACAAGAAGTGAATGGTTACTGAAAGTTTCATCCATTACATAGAAAAGTTTTCACATGGAAAGTCCCATTGGGCTTGCATTTTGAAGACACTAGCACATTGCTGAGAGGGGAAAAGTAACTATGAAAAGAAAGGAAAGAAGTTGTAAAAACTCTGTGGGCACCATCTTCCTTCTGGCACAGCAACCTCGAATGTGGATGATGGTGCTGTTTTGGAAATGAATACTGGAGATTCGCAATCAAATGATCAACTATATCTCTGATTGTTACAATGCTGCAAATTATGCAGGATGCATTGGTCAGTGCATCCAGTGAAATCATACAGACTGTGGTGTTTAGGAGGTCCTTAATTTCAGTGACACAGAAGGAAAGGTATTTTCTATACCTCAGGCTTAAGATAAAGAGGAGACACAGAAAGAGACTTCAAGTGCGCAATATTTAAAGAGGGAGACTTCATTTTGTAGACCAAAGAAGATGGGCATTTTAAGATTATTACACTAGATTATTACACTGCTGCTGATTTCATAGTAGAATCTATTTGCAAAGGACTGATTTGTTAATGACTAATAGCACAGTCCCTACAAACACAGACAGACATCATGCTCGGTGGAATATACGGACCACAAAAACCAGGGAACACAAACATTTTCAGCAGTAGGTTTTAATGAATGCAACAAATGATTTCTGAACAAGTGAAAAGTGTATTGTAATTTGTAACTTTTCAGCTTAGAAGTCAATGTGGTACCATCCAGAAGAAAAGACAACTCTGTTTGGCTGGTATTGTGTTTCAGCAAGTTTGGTTCATTTTTTGATTTTTTTCATTTCAAGTGGACACAAGAACACTCAAAGTTCTGCTCTTTAGTTATTTAATTTTCTATTGCATAATATTGGCTTGTTGCAATATCTTGATTATTAAAGGCTTTATCCAAACCTAGGTGGTACAGTCTGTGAAGGAAAATATTTTTCTTGGAAATATATCAGTTCTGGAAGACTTTCCCATTTTAGTTTAGCTCAATTGCATCAAGAAAAAGTTTCTCATCTATGAAGCCATGAGCTCTAATTTTACTGCTGCTTCTGCTGTATCTGTTGATGCTTGGGAGTTCTAATTAAAGTTGTCAAGTCGCTGGTGTTTAAACCGTATATCAGTATATTACAGTTGTTTAAATTATTTTTATCAGCTGAAAACTACTTGGCCTCACTAAAATTTTCCAGCTTTTCATAATAAATAAGCCTGGCAGATGCTGTTATGCTATGTCTGAGCCATTTGCTTCTGAAGTACCACTCAGACTGTTACTATGGCATCTGTCACTTCACGTACAGACAACTCAGAAAGAATTCTACAACTGTTTTTTTCTGGTTCAGCTGTTTTTTTATTGTAATATTTTCAGATAGAAGGAAGTATCCACTGTAATTTTTACAGAGTATTCATCCATCAGTAACATTCATACTGTTAGCAGCAGTATTGGGCAGATTAAATTAAGGAAACATTTCTATCCCACCAGCTGCAGAACAGACAATTAATACAGGATGCAGAATCGTTGTGTTTCTGTCTGCTATTGTTTATTTTGCAACTCTCAAGAAAGAAGTGATCAGTAAAGGATCTTTTCCTGCCTGGTTCTTTCTGATTGTCTTGCAGACACCACCATTGATATCACTTAATGTCCACTATCCTGACTGCTGATTCTTTAATGCCACCTACTTATCATAGACCAGCACTTTTTTTTTGGCCCAGTGGTGCTCCTTCCTGCAACCAGTTGACCCACTCATTCCTCCATCAGGTTGAAGTTAAATGAGAACCAGTGAAAATGACTTCATGGTGTAGAGAGATAAAGCCCTGATTATAACCCCGACGACCCTGGATTAGCTAGTAACATGTGCCCTTGAGGTGCTGGCTGGGGAGAATAGGAATGAATGGCTGTCACTAACTTGCCCATCCCTTTGGATAGGGATGTTGCTTTGTCTGCTGTTATACTGACATTCAGTAGAGTTCAGGTACTAAAGTCACAACATAAGGGTAGGATGCACAGTTGGCTTTCCCATGCAATGTACAAGCACTGTCATCATCTATTGCATGTCTGTAGAAGCACACGTGTGCTGGAGATAGAGAGACTTTTATAATGCCAAATGGCACTATGCCAAACACAAAATGCCAAAAAACAGGAATTTGATAAGATCGCAGTACAGTAGGGTCTGAAAATTTGCCCTTTTCCCACTGTAGTGCAATCTTGGAGTTGATATATATAATTAGTGTGTGTGTGTGTGTGTGGGGGGGGGGGGGCTGCTTGTGCCGAGTTTTTTGGATTTTGGAGTTTTGATGTTTTGGCTGTTCTGCTTTATAAATGTGTAATGATGACATTGCAGATCCTTGCTTTGGTAGGTGTATATGTTAAGCTGCCTGCTGGAGGGATTAGGTATGAAAATCTCTGAATTCTGTACAGGATAATTACTGCAATAGTTGGCTATCATCCCACTTCAGTGGTGTACTTCTAAATTGGGGAAGAAGGGAGAAGTGACTAGAATAGTAGGGGAACGGGCTAGATGGTCAACAGGGAGTGGAACAAAAAGGAGAAAATGACACATAAAAATGTTGCATGTTTATGGGTTACTTCGCCAGCTTAAAGTAACATGTATCTCAGGTATCAAACCTGCCGAATAAACTATGTGACAACCATGTGCACTCCCATAAATGATCATGTCCACTTTTTTCTCTTAGAGTGGGAGGTGATTAAGGTAGGTCATAATTCAGTCATTACATTTTTTTTTTGTATTTCTGTAACAGCGCTAGTAGTGTATTTGTGATATACTATTTACTTCAGCTCTAATTATTCAGAAGTCAGAATGACCCTCTGTAAGATCTGTACTATTGCAATGAAATTTAATAAGCTAAAACTGTATCCACTGAAATGACAACAGGGAAACAGAACTTACTGAAACATGCAAACAAATATAACATACTAAAGTAGCAGAAAGTTGAAAAAAGCCAAAATGAGTACTGGCTAACAACACATGCCATGGAACCCTAATCACTATATCCATAAAGGAAAGGGAGTGGTGAAGTTTATCTAGACAAGATGTTACTGAATATGTGACTGGAATCACAGCTTCAGAGACGTCCTTTATGTGTTGCACCATATAGAATAAGTGATTATGTTTTGAAGCACAAATGGCCTTCATTAGTTTCTACTTTATGAAGCTTCAGTGACCTTTTGGTAGCCATGAAATCTCTTTAATGGAGGTCAATCACATAGATCTACCTGGAATGCATTGTAGCTAAATTTTCACTGAAAGTGACATCTCATTATTCAGCAAATGATGTGCTCTTCTATCCTACGGCTCAGTAATATTCCGTGAGTCTGGCAAATCTTCAAAACTGACTTCATACTCAGACCAACATCAGCAAGGAGACTAAGCACTGCACAATAATTCCTTGGTGTCATAATGAATAATTGTGCTCAAAGAACTCCGACAGATTGAGAGAACAATCAGAATCCTCCTGACCATCAGGTCTGCCAGTGCAAAAGCTGTATCACCTGGAGACAAGAAAAACAGTGCCAGCAGTAGTTTCACTTTAAAGCAAACATCTGACTGCCTCCATCTGGAGCCAGATAATCTATCCAAAATGGAAGAGGGAAGAAGCGATGAATAACTTAAAGGCTGTCCCTTCAGAGTCCAGTTATATAAACCTAGGGAGGAAAATACTTCTGCAAAAAGTCACTGATTTTGATTACTTTATTTGATATAAAATGTCACATTTCTCAGATTTTGGTCATAAGAACATGTAACAATGATACACAGACACACACACACACACACACACACACACACACACACACACACACACATTGAACAGCATAAGCAACACTGTAAATTCATGATACAGTTTTGCTTACTCACTCACTCACTCACTCACTCACTCACTCACTCACTCACTCACTCATGTTTTGTACACAGGAATGTCATGGATTTCTGACATTTTAACTGGACTCAAAATCACAGCCTTTCTGGCATAGGAGGTAGGTAATCTGATCCCGGGGTGTGGGGATAGGGGAGCCTTCCCTCCAGTGCAAAATATCTGAAAACGTTTAAGTCAGGCACACTGTGGCAAGTTTTAATATGTGCAGTTATAATATTTCGTTATATAGTAGTAATGCAGTATTAAACTGAAATTTCTGACACTTCATTCTACATTACAGCTGTTACTTGTAGGACAGCTAACTGCCACACATTTACATTAAATTGCAATAGACATAGTATGATTTGAAAATAAAAGAGAATATGCAGTTATAAGCTGTATAGACCTGTAATACACTCCCTTCACTTAAAGTGATAGCATCTAATGGCTACTGTCTTGCTGGACGTTTCACACCTACTTCTAGTCATGTTTCTGTTCAATATATGTTTATGAGAATAATTAATCAAAAATATACCTTATTTGAATTTGACTGTTACAATCCATAGGGAAAACATTTTTATTTTTCTCCAAGATGTAGCATTGTTATGATTGCCAGAATCAAAACCACGGCAGCTAGTAAATTTATAAAACCTTGATGCAACTTGCAACTCACTGCAGCTCTTTGCAATATTGTGCTACTCACATGTGTAATATTTCTTCTTGGGATGTTAGATATGTGGCTTCATTTCTGTGTTTAGTTCAATAGCTCCCACCTGATGTCTTGGTCAGTGACATCCCAAAAAAGGAATGCATGGGAAATGGAGAAGTGAACTGTTTATAGAAAGTTTTGAAGCATGTCTGGGCATCAGTTTCAGTCAATTACTGCTTTATATCTTCTATCAATATGAGACTTGCATTATTTATCCTTTTTATAAAGAAATAATTCAAGCTTTGTAAAATATACATACACAGAATAATAAATCTGGAGATCCAAGTACATATGTACATGCATTCAAAAAAACAAACAAGTGTAGAAGTGGAGAAAAAACAGCAATTAAGTTCTTTCTTTCTGGAAAACGTTTATTTACCAGACCACGGTCCACTCAGTAAATTAGATAGGTAAACACAATCAATCGTAAAACATAAACGCTATTGAGCCCTTGCGTTTTCGTCTGCTGCATTGAGACTTCATCAGATGAATACTTTATTACCATTTACATTTCCTTTATATAGTCTACATAATCATTTAAGTAATGAGCACACCTTAATTCAATTAACTTAGTTAAAATCCCATTGCATACTTTCTTTATAAAAGTGTGCTTCACTATTCACTTAAAAACAACAGCTGTACAATATTTAAACAACATTTAAAAACTCTTCTTTTTATAACATGTTTAAAACAAGTGAAGCTAATTTCCATTGAGTTAATATGAACTCATTTCTTTCATAGATTAAGGGACCAAATACCAGAATATACATATATACAAAACAATTCACTTTGTGGTGTTCAGCTGCCATCTAGTGGAGATTCATATGTATTTAACATGCTGGACCATAAATTAAAAATCATAGGAAGGTTCCTTTGTTAAAAAATAATAAAATTTCATATTATTGTTATTAATGAAAATAATTTATAAAAATACCCTTACATCAAATGGGTTGTTAATAATGTTATCAAAAAATGTTGCTAAATCAAGTTAATGTACTTTCTTACAATAACACCATTATAATTTCATTATAATTTAGCTGCCCTTAATTTCAAGACTGGCAATATACTAGTATATTCGTTCAGCCCAGGTGGGTTGTATGCTTTTAGTGTTATCTGCCACCAGAACTCCCTGTATTCTACTTTTTCCTCCCAAGGGCCCCCTCTTATGTCTTTTTGGGTCTGTTCTAACACGGTAAACTTGAATGTGGCTCCTGTGCATTCCTTACTATGTTTGAATAGGGCATTAGTATCCTTACAATTCTTAATGTCATTAAGATGCTCATAGATTCTTCTTTTGAGTTTTCTTTCTGTTTTCCCTATATAGAAGGAATCACAGATCCCACAGGTGGCCATATAAACTAGCCCCATAGATTCACAATTGTAATAATTCTTATTATTAGTAATTACTCTATTCCTACTTATAATGTGTAACCTGTCGGTGTTGGAAATATATGGACACTGGGCACATCTACCACATTTATATGTACCCATCTTCCTTGCCCCTCATGGACCCCATTTTTCTTACTTTCTAAAATGTTTCTAATACTTTGGGCATTTTGTACACTATTTTGCGAAATCCCTTCCAGTTTATCTATATCAGTTATGTCAATAAATCTACCCCATTCCTTGAAAAATATTCTTCTAATGTTGTTATTCATAGCATTATATTCTAAGCTTAGGGCTAGCTGGAAATTCTCTTGATTTACTCTTTTGTCTTTAGATTCCATCTTTTCTAAATCAGTAATTTCCACTATAGGGTATATCTCAGGTCTCTACCATTTTCTATTTCCTGTCTTATTTCCTTTACAATTTTTAGTGGATATCCCTGATCCTTAAACATTTTTCTAATAAGTCACATTCTTTGATGAAATCATTTGGACAACTTGTCATCCGACTTCCCCTTACAATTGTCCTTTTATGATATTCTTTTGCAATGAAGGTGTGCACTATTGTAATGTAGAAACATATTACAATATGTAGGTTTTCTATATATTTTGTTTCCAAACTTTCTTCTTTTTATAAATTTCCAGGTCTAAATACTGTAATACATTTTTTGATAGTTTATGTGTAAATTTCAGGAAATTAGTAGTCTGGTTGAGGTAAATCATGAATTCCTCAAACCCCCCCCCCCCAGTCCAAAACAGTACTATGTCATCCAAGAATCTACGGTAGAGCACCCAATGGGAATTAAATTGAGAATTTAAGACAAATTTCTCCTCCCATCTGGCCAGCACTAAATTTGCGTAGGTTGGGGCAAGCAGCTCCATGGCTACTCCTTGTTTCTGCCTAAAAAATTCTCCATTAAAATATAAAAAATTATTGTTTAACACTATTTCCATTAACCATACATTTACCTGTTTTTCATTATTAGTTAGGTTTTTACTCTCATACAATATTTCCTCAAACATTTCTGTACCCTCATTGTATGGAATGGATGAAAAAAGGTCAATCACATCTATAGTGACAAATAAAATATTGTCCAGATTTTTTATACTAGAAATGACCTTTAATAAATCCCAGGAATCTTTTAAAATTTGTTCTTTGTCTAACCATAGATTCTTAATTTTATTATCTATAAATTTAGCTAATGGATGAGTTTTGGATCCATCAGCCGAGACTATTGGTTTTAATGGGGGGTCCGACTCATTTTTGTGAACTTTTGGAATCCCAAATATCGAGGGAATTTTGGGTTTTTCCACTTTCAAAAATAGGTATGTTTTTTGATCAATAAGTCCCTCATATAACATATCTTTTAGATTTATATCTATTTTGTTATAGGCAATATTAATCTCATTTTTAGAGACCAATTCATATTTGGTATTGTCCCAAAGAATATTATACATCCTACTATCATATTCAATTTTATCCATTATTACCACCCCACCCCCTTTGTCCGGTTTCATCACCCTTAAATTGGGGTCATTTTTCATTTCATATAACAACTACTTCTCTTCTATCCCCAGGTTATTTTGATATTTAATAATATCACTTTCTTTTCTAATTTCTTTTTCTAATATTCTCTCTAAATTCTTTAATTGGGGGTGAATAGGTGGGTTATAGGTGGTTCTCCGTCTTAGTGAAGGGGCTGGGGCTGTTTGGTTACTAGAAAATAATATTTTCAAGTTTAT
Source organism: Protopterus annectens (assembly GCF_019279795.1). NCBI lineage: Eukaryota > Metazoa > Chordata > Ceratodontiformes > Protopteridae > Protopterus > Protopterus annectens. The sequence goes on along the minus strand of NC_056728.1, from coordinate 236,970,413 downwards.
TTTCCTTAGGAACAACCTAATATCAAGAAGGGTTTTAGCTAAATCACCCTTGGTGTTGGGTATAAATTTCACCCCTTTGGATAACAACCTAAAATGTCCTTCCTTTAAAACCAAGTGGCTAAAATTATAAATGTTAAAACTTTCAAAGGACCATCTGTTCCCCATATTCGTAATTTTAGAAGATTCAGGGAGGTTAGGTATAGTTAGTACCTCCCCCTCCCCCTTCTCCCCCCTCTCCATTGAAAATTTGTTTGCCTGCTCCCTTGATTATTCATAAGCCTCTCAGACCTCCTTAGGGGGGGAAACTCATCTTCATATAAATAATCTTTTTCCAGTTGGTTAATGTCTTCTCCTATACCCATAGGCCCTGTTTTGTCACCCCCTTGGTAGTAAACTTCCTTACCATATCTCCTATGTAAGGGGTTGGGGTAACTTAAGTTGTGTTTGTATTCATATATATCACGGTCCATTTTCTTTATTTTCCTTTGTATTAAATTTTCTATCTCCCTCTCAATATCCCTTCTAATGTTAAAATATTTTTCTTTTTCCTCTTCTATGGAGAAAATCAAATCATTTTTGATACATTGGTCCAGCATTTCTATTTCCTTATGTAAATCTTCCTGCACCCTCGTATTTTCCCTTACCATCAATTTCAATACTTCAATACCACATTTATTAAAAACTTCTATGAGTTCCTTATGAAATAAGGAACCTGTCACAACATTGTTTGGATATTTATATAAACGCAGCCCTTTGGGCACAATTCCCTTCGAAATACATTCTGTTAGTTAAGTGTTCTCAATATTCAAAATTCTATGTTTATTCATTAGCTTAGAAAGGGAGTTTAAATTCTCCCTATATGTATTGTTATTAATTTGCACATTTTTATCTTCTTTACTGTTACTTTTAAATACATATTTATAACGTAACCAGTCATTTAACTCCTGGCAAGGAGTAACAGTACCTTTTGCCTCAGCACCTCTTTTGGGTTTGCTATTTCCCCTTTCGTTCCTCTCGTGAACATTATTCTCTTTGCAAAGGTTCTCATTAGTTCCTGTAAAGTCCCTTAGTACGCTTGGTGTTTTGGCTGGATCAAAACTTTCCAAAACTGGTTCAGAATGCGAGCCGGCGTCCCCTCTTTCACCAGTAAGCTCCTTATTCGCAGTACCTTTCTTACTATCTTTTTTTGTAAACCCTTCGGTCCTTGGGGGAAGTGCTGCTACGTTTCTGCCTTGCGTATCTAATGGAAATGAAGAAGCAGGCGATTCCTGCCAATTCCTCGCAGGAAGACCTTGGTCTCACTCGAAAACTGATTGGGCAGCTTACTGAACTTATCAACCTACTGACGCCAGTGGCTTCGTCCCTTTTAGATACGCAAGGCAGAAACGTAGCAGCACTTCCCCCAAGGACCGAAGGGTTTACAAAAGAAGATAGTAAGTGAAAGAGGGGATGCAGGCTCGCATTCTGAACCAGTTTTGGAAAGTTTTGATCCAGCCAAAACACCGAGCGTACTAAGGGACTTTACAGGAACTAATGAGAACCTTTGCAAAGAGAATAATGTTCACAAGAGGAACGAAAGGGGAAATAGCAAACCCCAAAGAGGTGCTGAGGCAAAAGGTACTGTTACTCCTTGCCAGGAGTTAAATGACTGGTCAAGTTATAAATATGTATTGAAAAGTAACAGTAAAGAAGATAAAAATGTGCAAATTAATAACAATACATATAGGGAGAATTTAAACTCCCTTTCTAAGCTAATGAATAAACATAGAATTTTGAATATTGAGAACACTTATCTAACAGAATGTATTTCGAAGGGAATTGTGCCCAAAGGGCTGCGTTTATATAAATATCCAAACAATGTTGTGACAGGTTCCTTATTTCATAAGGAACTCATAGAAGTTTTTAATAAATGTGGTATTGAAGTATTCAAATTGATGGTAAGGGAAAATACGAGGGTGCAGGAAGATTTACATAAGGAAATAGAAATGCTGGACCAATGTATCAAAAATGATTTGATTTTCTCCATAGAAGAGGAAAAAGAAAAATATTTTAACATTAGAAGGGATAATGAGAGGGAGATAGAAAATTTAATACAAAGGAAAATAAAGAAAATGGACCGTGATATATATGAATACAAACACAACTTAAGTTACCCCAACCCCTTACATAGGAGATATGGTAAGGACGTTTACTACCAAGGGGGTGACAAAACAGGGCCTATGGGTATAGGAGAAGACATTAACCAACTGGAAAAAGATTATTTATATGAAGATGAGTTTCCTAAGGAGGTCTGAGAGGCTTATGAATAATCAAGGGAGCAGGCAAACAAATTTTCAATGGAGAGGGGGGAGAAGGGGGAGGGGGAGGTACTAACTATACCTAACCTCCCTGAATCTTCTAAAATTACGAATATGGGGAACAGATGGTCCTTTGAAAGTTTTAACATTTATAATTTTAGCCACTTGGTTTTAAAGGAAGGACATTTTAGGTTGTTATCCAAAGGGGTGAAATTTATACCCAACACCAAGGGTGATTTAGCTAAAACTCTTCTTGATATTAGGTTGTTCCTAAGGAAAATAAACTTGAAAATATTATTTTCTGGTAACCAAACAACCCCAGCCCCTTCACTAAGACAGAGAACCACCTATAACCCACCTATACACCCCCAATTAAAGAATTTAGTGAGAATATTAGAAAAAGAAATTAGAAAAGAAAATGATATTATTAAATATCAAAATAACCTGGGGATAGAAGAGAAGCAGTTGTTATATGAAATGAAAAATGACCCCAATTTAAGGGTGATGAAACCGGACAAAGGGGGTGGGGTGGTAATAATGGATAAAATTGAATATGATAGTAGGATGTATAATATTCTTTGGGACAATACCAAATATGAATTGGTCTCTAAAAATGAGATTAATATTGCCTATAACAAAATAGATATAAATCTAAAAGATATGTTATATGAGGGACTTATTGATCAAAAAACATACCTATTTTTGAAAGTGGAAAAACCCAAAATTCCCTCGATATTTGGAATTCCACAAGTTCACAAAAATGAGTCGGACCCCCCATTAAGACCAATAGTCTCGGCTGATGGATCCAAAACTCATCCATTAGCTAAATTTATAGATAATAAAATTAAGAATCTATGGTTAGACAAAGAACAAATTTTAAAAGATTCCTGGGATTTATTAAAGGTCATTTCTAGTATAAAAAATCTGGACAATATTTTATTTGTCACTATAGATGTGATTGACCTTTTTTCATCCATTCCATACAATGAGGGTACAGAAATGTTTGAGGAAATATTGTATGAGAGTAAAAACCTAACTAATAATGAAAAACAGGTAAATGTATGGTTAATGGAAATAGTGTTAAACAATAATTTTTTATATTTTAATGGAGAATTTTTAGGCAGAAACAAGGAGTAGCCATGGGAGCTGCTTGCGCCCCAACCTACGCAAATTTAGTGCTGGCCAGATGGGAGGATAAATTTATCTTAAATTCTCAATTTAATTCCCATTGGGTGCTCTACCGTAGATTCTTGGATGACATAGTACTGTTTTGGACTGGGGGGGGGGGGGGGTTGAGGAATTCATGATTTACCTCAACCAGACTACTAATTTCCTGAAGTTTACACATAAACTATCAAAAAATGTATTACAGTATTTAGACCTGGAAATTTATAAAAAAGAAGAACGTTTGGAAACAAAAATATATAGAAAACCTACATACTGTAATATGTTTCTACATTACAATAGTGCACACCCCCTTCATTGCAAAAAGAATATCATAAAAGGACAATTCGTAAGGGAAGTCGGATGACAAGTTGTCCAAATGATTTGATAAAAGAATGTGAATTATTAGAAAAAATGTTTAAGGATCGGGGATATCCACTAAAAATTGTAAAGGAAATAAGACAGGAAAGAGAAAATGGTAGAGACCTGAGATATACCCCTATAGTGAAAATTACTGATTTAGAAAAGATGGAATCTAAAGACAAAAGAGTAAATCAAGAGAATTTCCAGCTAGCCCTAAGCTTAGAATATAATGCTATGAATAACAACATTAGAAGAATATTTTTCAAGGAATGGGGTAGATTTATTGACATAACTGATATAGATAAACTGGAAGGGATTTTGGCAAAAATAGTGTACAAAAATGCCCAAAGTATTAGAAACATTTTAGAAAGTAAGAAAAATGGGGGTCCGCAAGGGGCAAGGAAGATGGGTACATATACATGTGGTAGATGTGCCCAGTGTCCGTATATTTCCAACACCGACAGGTTACACATTACAAGTAGGAATAGAGTAATTACTAATAATAAGAATTATTACAATTGTGAATCTATGGGGCTAGTTTATATGGCCACCTGTGGGATCTGTGATTCCTTCTATATAGGGAAAACAGAAAGAAAACTCAAAAGAAGAATCTATGAGCATCTTAATGACATTAAGAATTGTAAGGATACTAATGCCCTATTCAAACATAGTAAGGAATGCACAGGAGCCACATTCAAGTTTACCGTGTTAGAACAGACCCAAAAAGACATAAGAGGGGGCCCTTGGGAGGAAAAAGTAGAATACAGGGAGTTCTGGTGGCAGATAACACTAAAAGCATACAACCCACCTGGGCTGAACGAATATACTAGTATATTGCCAGTCTTGAAATTAAGGGCAGCTAAATTATAATGAAATTATAATGGTGTTATTGTAAGAAAGTGCATTAACTTGATTACAACATTTTTTGTTAACATTATTAACAACCCATTTGATGTAAGGGTATTTTTATAAATTATTTTCATTAATAACAATAATATGAAATTTTATTATGTTTTAACAAAGGAACCTTCCTATGATTTTTAATTTATGGTCCAGCATGTTAAATACATATGAATCTCCACTAGATGGCAGCTGAACACCACAAAGTGAATTGTTTTGTATATATGTATATTCTGGTATTTAGTCCCTTAATCTATGAAAGAAATGAGTTCATATTAACTCAATAGAAATTAGCTTCACTTGTTTTAAACATGTTATAAAAAGAAGAGTTTTTAAATGTTGTTTAAATATTGTACAGCTGTTGTTTTTAAGTGAATAGTGAAGCACACTTTTATAAAGAAAGTATGCAATGGGATTTTAACTAAGTTAATTGAATTAAGGTGTGTTCATTAATTAAATGATTATGTAGACTATATAAAGGAAATGTAAATGGTAATAAAGTATTCATCTGATGAAGTCTCAATGCAGCAGACGAAAACGCAAGGGCTCAATAGCGTTTATGTTTTACGATTGATTGTGTTTACCTATCTAATTTACTGAGTGGACCGTGGTCTGGTAAATAAACGTTTTCCAGAAAGAAAGAACTTAATTGCCGTTTTTTCTCCGCTTCTACACTTGTTTGTTTTTTTGAATGCATGTACATATGTACTTGGATCTCCAGATTTATTATTCTGTGTATGTATATTTTACAAAGCTTGAATTATTTCTTTATAAAAAGGATAAATAATGCAAGTCTCATACTGATAGAAGATATAAAGCAGTAATTGACTGAAACTGATGCCCAGACATGCTTCAAAACTTTCTATAAACAGTTCACTTCTCCATTTCCCATGCATTCCTTTTTTGGGATGTCACTGACCAAGACATCAGGTGGGAGCTATTGAACTAAACACAGAAATGAAGCCACATATCTAACATCCCAAGAAGAAATATTACACATGTGAGTAGCACAATATTGCAAAGAGCTGCAGTGAGTTGCAAGTTGCATCAAGGTTTTATAAATTTACTAGCTGCCGTGGTTTTGATTCTGGCAATCATAACAATGCTACATCTTGGAGAAAAATAAAAATGTTTTCCCTATGGATTGTAACAGTCAAATTCAAATAAGGTATATTTTTGATTAATTATTCTCATAAACATATATTGAACAGAAACATGACTAGAAGTAGGTGTGAAACGTCCAGCAAGACAGTAGCCATTAGATGCTATCACTTTAAGTGAAGGGAGTGTATTACAGGTCTATACAGCTTATAACTGCATATTCTCTTTTATTTTCAAATCATACTATGTCTATTGCAATTTAATGTAAATGTGTGGCAGTTAGCTGTCCTACAAGTAACAGCTGTAATGTAGAGTGAAGTGTCAGAAATTTCAGTTTAATACTGCATTACTACTATATAACGAAATATTATAACTGCACATATTAAAACTTGCCACAGTGTGCCTGACTTAAACGTTTTCAGATATTTTGCACTGGAGGGAAGGCTCCCCTATCCCCACACCCCGGGATCAGATTACCTACCTCCTATGCCAGAAAGGCTGTGATTTTGAGTCCAGTTAAAATGTCAGAAATCCATGACATTCCTGTGTACAAAACATGAGTGAGTGAGTGAGTGAGTGAGTGAGTGAGTGAGTGAGTGAGTGAGTGAGTGAGTGAGCAAAACTGTATCATGAATTTACAGAGTGTTGCTTATGCTGTTCAATGTGTGTGTGTGTGTGTGTGTGTGTGTGTGTGTGTGTGTGTGTGCCTGTGTATCATTGTTACATGTTCTTATGACCAAAATCTGAGAAATGTGACATTTTATATCAAATAAAGTAATCAAAATCAGTGACTTTTTGCAGAAGTATTTTCCTCCCTAGGTTTATATAACTGGACTCTGAAGGGACAGCCTTTAAGTTATTCATCGCTTCTTCCCTCTTCCATTTTGGATAGATTATCTGGCTCCAGATGGAGGCAGTCAGATGTTTGCTTTAAAGTGAAACTACTGCTGGCACTGTTTTTCTTGTCTCCAGGTGATACAGCTTTTGCACTGGCAGACCTGATGGTCAGGAGGATTCTGATTGTTCTCTCAATCTGTCGGAGTTCTTTGAGCACAATTATTCATTATGACACCAAGGAATTATTGTGCAGTGCTTAGTCTCCTTGTTGATGTTGGTCTGAGTACGAAGTCAGTTTTGAAGATTTGCTAGACTCACGGAATATTACTGAGCCGTAGGATAGAAGAGCACATCATTTGCTGAATAATGAGATGTCACTTACAGTGAAAATTTAGCTACAATAAATTCCAGGCAGATCTATGTGATTGACCTCCATTAAAGAGATTTCATGGTTACCAAAAGGTCACTGAAGCTTCATAAAGTAGAAACTAATGAAGGCCATTTGTGCTTCAAAACATAATCACTTATTCTATATGGTGCAACACATAAAGGACGTCTCTGAAGCTGTGATTCCAGTCACATATTCAGTAACGTCTTGTCTAGATAAACTTCACCACTCCCTTTCCTTTATGGATATAGTGATTAGGGTTCTATGGCATGTGTTGTTAGCCAGTACTCATTTTGGCTTTTTTCAACTTTCTGCTACTTTAGTATGTTATGTTTGTTTGCATGTTTCAGTAAGTTCTGTTTCCCTGTTGTCATTTCAGTGGATACAGTTTTAGCTTATTAAATTTCATTGCAATAGTACAGATCTTACAGAGGGTCATTCTGACTTCTGAATAATTAGAGCTGAAGTAAATAGTATATCGCAAATACACTACTAGCGCTGTTACAGAAATACAAAAAAAAATGTAATGACTGAATTATGACCTACCTTAATCACCTCCCACTCAAAGAGAAAAAAGTGGACATGATCACTTATGGGAGTGCACATGGTTGTCACATAGTTTATTCGGCAGGTTTGATACCTGAGATATATGTTACTTTAAGCTGGCGAAGTAACCCATAAACATGCAACATTTTTATGTGTCATTTTCTCCTTTTTGTTCCACTCCCTGTTGACCATCTAGCCCGTTCCCCTACTATTCTAGTCACTTCTCCCTTCTTCCCCAATTTAGAAGTACACCACTGAAGTGGGATGATAGCCAACTATTGCAGTAATTATCCTGTACAGAATTCAGAGATTTTCATACCTAATCCCTCCAGCAGGCAGCTTAACATATACACCTACCAAAGCAAGGATCTGCAATGTCATCATTACACATTTATAAAGCAGAACAGCCAAAACATCAAAACTCCAAAAGCCAAAAAACTCGGCACAAACAGCCCCCCCCCAGACACACACACACACACACACACACACACACACATACACACACTAATTATATATATCAACTCCAAGATTGCACTACAGTGGGAAAAGGGCAAATTTTCAGACCCTACTGTACTGCGATCTTATCAAATTCCTGTTTTTTGGCATTTTGTGTTTGGCATAGTGCCATTTGGCATTATAAAAGTCTCTCTATCTCCAGCACACGTGTGCTTCTACAGACATGCAATAGATGGTGACAGTGCTTGTACATTGCATGGGAAAGTCAACTGTGCATCCTACCCTTATGTTGTGACTTTAGTACCTGAACTCTACTGAATGTCAGTATAACAGCAGACAAAGCAACATCCCTATCCAAAGGGATGGGCAAGTTAGTGTCAGCCATTCATTCCTATTCTCCCCAGCCAGCTCCTCAAGGGCACATGTTACTAGCTAATCCAGGGTCATCGGGGTTATAATCAGGGCTTTATCTCTCTACACCATGAAGTCATTTTCACTGGTTCTCATTTAACTTCAACCTGATTTGCTGTTTAGTGTGAGATGGTGCACTCCAAATGGAATATGCTGCACAAAAGCAGTTTGTTGAAGTTACATAAGGAAGTAAGGTACAGTTAATGGACTGCAATAAAACTGTCCTGCTTTTTTGACAGAAATGGTGTAATTAGGTTGAAAAACAATTCTTGCCAACAGAAACAATATACTGAATGTTTTTCCTAGTTATTCTGTCTGAATACCATCACACTGACCAATAACAGAGTGGGACTGAAGGTACTGTGCACTGCCCAGGGATGAAACCTAAGTAAACCTGCAGCTTGGGAAATGTAGCTTTAGGGTACGGCTCAGCAGACAAATTCACAAGAGGCACTCGTGAGTGCTATATGATTATGTGATAATGCCATCTGCTGGTAAATTAATGTGTTTACGCAACTCTCATTAGGTCAGTCATTGAATACAATGCCCACTTTGACATGTATCTGTCCAGCCACATGCAACAACTTGAACTCCCACAGAGGTACTTTATTAAAAGGATACAAGGTCTAAACAATATGTTCTACATGGGCCTACTCAAAGAACTGTCACTATACTTGGTATCCTACAGACTGCTAAGGGGGACCTGTGTGTCTGACATACAAGGCATCATCCAACCCAAGACTGATGGATTTAGTTCACACCAGCAAGTCAAATGGCATCCGAAATACTCAGTCTAGGGATTTAAACCTCTTCTGCATCAACAGAATGGTTTGGAGGGACAGGTATATTTTCCAGGAAGTACCTCTACGATGGAATGGATTCCCCATCCATAAAAAACAAAGTTCATCCCTGTCCATGTTCAAGTGCAAATTAGATCTATGGATGGGAAACAGAAAATTTACCCCTTGACTGCCCCCTGTACATCTAATGGACAGAGCCAGCTCCTAAATGCTTTATCCCATGCATGGGTCCCCTAAAATTATCTATGGTATGAGCCCAGATATTCTCATTGAGGATAATATGTAATTATAGACCATGAGATGGTTAAGACCAATCTAACACCAAGTGGGATAGGTTAATTCAAGCACAAAAAGGAAAACTGGTGAGACTTAAAATGGTCAACTATCCTAGTACTTACCTATGAACCTGTGCTGCTTCTGCATGTCCTCAAGCCATCACCAAAGATGTGCATAATCACAAATGCACAGTGTCCTGGGACTTCTCAAATAATTGTGCTTACCCTTTTACTGCATCAAAAGGATGCATCAGCTGTCACTTTTTTTAAAGAATACACAATTCTGTACTTTCAGGCAGAAAAATGTAATTGTTTAAGAAATATGCATTATCGCAGCTTTAAACTGCTTTTACTTTAATATTGTAAAAAATCTCAAAGAAAGATTTTAAACTACACCCGATCTCGGCTGCTGTGCATCCTTGGCTTTAGCATCTGCACCTACACTTTCTTACCCTGCATTACCCTCTGTGACTACGCCTGGGTGGACGCCTAGACTTAAACAAAAATTAATTAATACAAGCTCAACCAATTGCTCAAGCAATTATAACAAACTCTGCTGCCTCATCCCCTTTATGGGAATTGAACCAAGCCTCTCCTAGAAGGAACCAAGGAACTTTCTTGTCCTGCATTACCCTCTGTGACTACGCCTGGGTGGACGCCTAGACTTAAACTAAAATTAATACAAGCTCAACCAATTGCTCAAGCAATTATAACAAACTCTGCTGCCTCATCCCCTTTATGGGAATTGAACCAAGCCTCTCCTAGAAGGAACCAAGGAACTTTCTTGCCCTGCATTACCCACTGTGACTATGCCTGGGTGGACGCCTAGACTTAAACTAAAATGAATACAAGCTCAACCAATTGCTCAAGCATTTATAACAAACTCTGCTGCCTCATCCCCTTTATGGGAATTGAACCAAGCCTCTCTTAGAAGGAACCAAAGAACTTTCTTGCCCTGCATTACCATCTGTGACTATGCCTGGGTGGACGCCTAGACTTAAACTAAAATTAATACAAGCTCAACCAATTGCTCAAGCAATTATAACAAACTCTGCTGCCTCATCCCCTTTATGGGAATTGAACCAAGCCTCTCCTACAAGGAACCAAGGAACTTTCTTGCCCTGCATTACCCTCTGTGTCTACGCCTGGGTGGATGCCTAGACTTAAACTAAAATTAATACAAGCTCAACCGATTGCTCAAGCAATTATAACAAACTCTGCTGCCTCATCCCCTTTATAGGAATTGAACCAAGCCTCTCCTACAAGGAACCAAGGAAGTATGTGCATCTGCTGATAATCCTAAACTACTCTAGTTATTTAAGCCCTGCTAGGTGTTTCAGTATGCTCCATTGCCAGGAAAGCCAGCAGCCTAACCCTTCTTTTACTTCCGTATCTCCATACTTCCCCCTTATCTAGCTCCCTGATTTACACTAGCTCCCTTTTCTCCTCTACCCAATCTAGTCCAGGGATTGCCCTGGTGGAGCCACAGGTACACTTCAGCATTTTTCCACTAGATGGCACCCACTCCCCACTAATCTGACTTCAATTCACTTACTTTCTTGTTTTCTGTTTAGGCTCTAACTTTTCTTTTTCTCTCTCTTTCTAAACATCATATCTCACTCTATCCTACTATATCCCTGTCCGCTGTACTTACCCTTCTGCAATCTGCACTCCTCTGATAGGTTCTCAATCTTCTCCTGCCTTCCTTGGCTCAACCCGCTCCGTTCGTCCTGTGGGCTCACTCCGCTCCCCTACCCTGCCCCCAAATCACACCCACCCCCAGCACCTCTACCTTTATTCCTTCAAAACCACACCCACTACCCTACTTGACCAATTAGTCTCCAATACTCTGGAAACACCCACTCCCTTATCCCACCCACATTAACCGCCACTCACCTCACCTAGACTACCCCACTTAGCCAATCAGTTTCCACTACTCTATCAACACCCACTCCCAAACCACACCCTTATCAACCATCACTCAACTCCCCACTCCTTCACTAATATAAGGGACTTAACTGCTCCACTGTACATACAACACTCTAGTATCCACAAATAATTCAGCAACATCATACCACCTCTTATCAGCCTCATTTCATTATGCTTTCAAAACCCTCATATATCTCCATTTTACTACTACTCCTCCTCAACTTATCCTATATTTACTACCTCACCCAACCCATTAATACCTACCACTCACAACCCTTCTACGTAACCAACCATCTTACCTCGTCTCTCTCATATTCACACACCCCGATTTCTCCCCACCGTTATCCTATAAAAAACCTTCTACTTTTTCCTTACAAACTTATTACCTCTCATAAACATTCTACCCCCGTAGTAACTAGCAAACCCTTCAGAATCATAATAGAGCCCAATCTATACTCTAAACAGTCCAATTACCTCTCTAACTCAATCTTATATCTGATTACCATTCTATTATCAGGAGATATCCATCCTAACCCTGCCCCCCCCACCTCAACCACTATAGATAAGTCCATATTACTTACCTCTCTAAACTCCCAAAGTATAGTTAACAAAATCCCAAACCTCCATGCCTGGCTTATACACAATAAACCTGACATCCTATCCATCTCTGAAACATGGTTAAAACCCCATATAAAAGACTCTGAAACAATTCCTCCCAACTATTCTATCATTAGAAAAGACAGATTCCACAAAAAAGGGGGAGGAATAGCTCTACTATACTCATCCTCCTTGTCAGTGACTCCCTATAACAAACCTACTCCTCACTTTAATAATGCTGAATTACTCCTAACGTTATTTCAAGTTAACAAACACAAGCACATATGTATAGCTTCCCTCTACATCCCTCCAGGTGATAATATTTCTACACTTGAAGACATCCTCTCCTGGCTCTCCACCAACATTAGCAACGAAACAATAATCTTAGGAGACATGAATATCAATTGGTCCTCCATTCAGTCTCCCTCAAACCCACTTAATATCAACCTCTACAATTTTTCACAGCTAATCAACTCTATAACCTGCCCCTCAAAAAAAACTCTCTAGTGGTAGTATTCTAGACTGGATTTTAGTCTCTCATCCCCATTATTTCTCTGACAGTGGTACTCTTCCCGATCCTGTTAGTGACCACTTACCCATCTTCACACATCAACTCCCCTTACCCCTACATCGCACTTACAACTATATTACTATTCGCAACCAAAAAAAACTTTAACCCAACGACCTTTTCTAACTCTCTAAAAGCAATAAATTGGAATAGTCTAAAAACACTATCTCTAAATAATGTGGTAGCCCACTTCAGCTCAACCTTCTTAAACCTTCTAGACTACTATGCTCCCTTAAGAACAAAAAGAATAAAAATTAAAACTGCCTCTTGGCTTACCAAAAATACACTAGCAACCATGCGACACAGAGATAAAGTGTGAGCACACTACTAGAAAAATAGGACCCCCCCCCTCATCCATAACGAATACAAAACACTTCAAAATAAAGTAAAAAAGCTCATCATCACTGATCGACAAAATTACTTCTCCATACTACAAAACAATAATAAAACAAACCCTCAGAAATTCTGGAAAGAAATCTCCACTCTCCTTAATCCTAACAAACCAGATACCCCCACCCCAGACCCTAATGCTCCCGACATAGACTTGGCTACCCAATTTAACTCTTTTTTCATTGATTCTATTTCCAAACTAACCTCATCTTTCTCTAACATCACTACAATCTCCCATTCTCCCCCATCCTCCTCTACTAACACTCTACCCTCCACTGCTACTTCCCCCCCATTCTTATCTACTAATTCTCTACCCTCCACCTCTTATTCTACTCTCACTTCCTCATCTCCATCACCGCCAAATACCCACTCTTCCCACTCCTCACTTCTCTCATTAAAACCTATACCCACATCTACCATAAAAAACTCCATCAAAAACTGAAGCCATGCTCTAATTCTCAGGACAACATTCCTTCACACTTTCTTAGCATAGCTGCTGAAGCGATTGCCTAGCCCATAAGCATTCTAATCAACCGCTCTATCCAAGAAAGCATAGTACCCCAAATCTGGAAAAAGGCCTTTATCCTACCTTTACATAAAGGAGGCAACAATAACAATGTTACTAATTTCTGTCCCATTGCTATCCTGTCTCCCATCTCTAAACTCCTAGAAAAGCGTATCCAACTTCAACTCCTACTACATCTCTTAGACAATCACCTACTAACTCCCACTCAACATGGTTTCAGACCAGGCCACAGCACTATGACAGCCCTCCTCACCTTCCTTGAAACTGTAAACAAAGCCCGAGACTCTGGTCATATTGTTTCTACCCTACTACTTGACCTCTCTAAGGCCTTTGACACTATCTCTCACAACCTACTTTTAACTAAACTCTCTAAGCTTAACCTATCTCCTTCCTCTCTGAACTGGTTCTCCAGTTACTTATCCAATAGATATCAAGCAGTAAAATGGAAAAAGGCCACCTCCTCATTCCTTAATACTCCAACTGGAGTTCCCCAAGGTTCCATACTGGGTCCCCTCCTCTTTAATATATTTATAAATGACTTCTGCAACTCTATCCCTTTCTCAAATATCATCCAATACGCAGGCGATTCAACTATTATCTGTTCTGCCACATCTATCCCTACACTCCTAAGGCTTACTCAAGATGCTTTCTCAGCTACTGAACAATGGATGAATAAAAACCACCTAGCACTCAACGCCTCTAAAACCACATTAATGGTATTCACTCTCTCTAAATTCACCTCTTTCGACACAAACACATTTTCTATTGCTAATCATAATAATACAACTCTGGAACTGGTATCAGAGACCAAGTTACTTGGGGTTCAAATTGATAGTCAGCTCAAATTCAACTCCAACTTACAACTAAACATCAAAAAACCCCATCAAAAACTAGGTATGCTCTACCGACAAAATCATTATCTTACACCTGCCACTAAAATCACTCTCTCTACATCTTTTCTTATCCCCTCCCTTCTCTATGGAGCTCCACTCCTAACTCATCTACAATCCTCCCTGAAAACACAACTGTCCTCCTGCTACAACAAAATCACCAAGTTCACTACCAGCCATAAGTCCTCCACTCACCACTGTTCCTCTCGCCACAAACTGAAATGACTAGAACTACCCGATCATCTCACCTATACTCAACTTACTCTTGCACACAAGCTCATTTTCAACCCCTCCCTCTGTCCTTCCCTTTCCTCTGCCTTTAAAGTGCACTTACCTGACAGAGTACTAAGGTCTAACAACAAAAATCTATTAGAAGTGTACAAACCAACTCGTCCCCCAGGCAAACATCTTCTATCCTATGGTCTAGCACATCTCTGGAACTCCCTACCTCCATCCATTCGTACCACTTCTAATCAATTTATTTTCAAAACATCTCTTTACTCACATCTAATATCCCAGTGGGAATGCTCCTGCTCCCACCCCACATAACTTATGCTGCCAATTTCCGTCTTTTCTTTCCCCTCTTTACACAAGCAATCTCCTTTACCATCTCCCCCAACTCATACATCCCTGTAATTACTAAGCTGTTTGCAAAGTATGCATTAGGTTGCACCTCTTAAGTGTAAGCTTCCTAATATGTATTGGCTCCTCAGTATTATTTTGTAATGATCCTTTACTAGTCTGTATCACCTGTAATGTTCATCACTAGTCTGGACTGTTTGTAATGCTTGCTCTAGTCTATAACACTTGTAAAATTATAATCTATAAACTATTGTAACCTTGATTGTTTTGGAGCTAAAACCTACTGTAACCTTGATTGTTTTGGAGCTTTTCTCCCTAGGACTCCATTGAAAACAGGTTCATATTGGCCCAACAGACTATCCTGGTAAACCAACTGCAAATAAATAAATAATAAATAAAAATAAATAAAATGTTACAAAGTTTAACATTCTTAATTATCCTTGTATGGTAAATAGTAATACATAACAGCACGAGTATACTTTAGTACAACAAACCAAAGCAGAATTTATGAATTCAGCAGTCTATTATTCAGATGATTACACACATCTCATGAAATTGGTAGCCTGTTAATGCAGAATGGGAACTCCCTTCTACGATGTTAGTGACCCAGGTTCAGTTAGTGTCTGAATGGTGGAGTGCTGTCCAAGGTAATGTGAGGATTTGGTGACCAGACCAATTCTCTTCCAAGGAAAGGATAATGGATGGGGGTAAATCCCTCATTGTACACGTTTCCTGCATGAAACTAGAGCCTAGCCCTGGCTGAAGAGGGACAACCTCTAGTGAGATGGAGCTCAATATGTCCTGTGCTAGGGAATATACAGTCTGAATGCTGAAGCATAGTGTAACTGCACATATTACATGTACTGCTGACCTAACATCTCACCAGACAAGGGAAGAGAAATTTAGGACATGTTTAAAAAAATCTTGAGCTACACACAATTTGACAGCCTTAGTTTAAATGTCAGGTTGACAGAAAGTTGTCCATGTCAGAAGGGACCTGTGGCCAAAATGAATCTAAGAAATATATATTCGAAATCTGACCTATCCAAGATTCATGGATCCAAACATTTTTAAAAATGTACATCTAACCCCTTGGACCCACGTTGGTATACCAGTAATATAAACTTTAGCTATATGGGAACTCCTCCGAACATCAGCTCTGTACTTATATGAACAGTAGCTTTCATGACTGGGACAACAGAAACTTGGCCTCATTTCAGACTCAATTTCAGTTTTAATTTTCCTTACCACATAAAGCCACTGTTGTTGAAATGTCATCAGAACTGTCCTTCAATCTATTTTAAGCCGTCAGTAGCTCTCAAACAGACGTTTTGGGGACAGAGACTGTACATTATGTCTTCTGAAGTTTCATGAAGATTTAGATATCCTGAGCTTTAGAATAAATATGCTTCACTGCTATGTAGGCAATTTAAACATCATATGAAATAAAAAGTTTGTAGCTGGAAAAAATCTGAAATGCTCACTTGTCCCAAATTATATATATATATATATATATATATATATATATATATATATATATATATATATAGCTATAGATATAGATATATATTATCCAGAGTATATAGAGGAAGAGGCTGGTGAAGAAGAAGTGGGATTGTCAGAGAGATGAAGAAAGTAGACAGGAGTATAAGGAGATGAGGAGCATGGGAAAGAGAGAGGTGGTGAAGGATAAGGATAAGGTGTATGAAGAGTTGTATAAAAGGTTGGACACTAAAGAGGGAGAAAAGGACCTGTATCGATTAGCTAGACAGAGGGACCGTGCTGGGAAAGGTGTGAAGCAGGTAAGGGTGATAAAGGATAGTGAGGGAAATGTACTCATACGTGAGGAGAGTGTGTTGAGCAGATGGAAAGAGTACTTTGAGGGGCTGATGAATGAAGAGAATGAGAGAGAGAGAAGGTTGAATGATGTGGGGATAATGAATCAGGAAATGAAACAGATTAGCAAGGAGGACGTACAGACAGCTATGAAGAGGATGAAGAATGGAAAGGCTGTTGGTCCAGATGACATACCAGTGGAAGCATGGAGGTGCTTAGGAGAAATGGCAGTGGAGTTTTTAACCAGATTGTTTAATGAAATCTTGAAAAGTCAGAGGATGCCTGAGGAGTGGAGGAAAAGTGTTTTGGTACTTATTTTTAAGAATAAGGGTGATGTGCAGAGTTTTAGTAACTACAGAGGGATAAAACTGATCAGTCACAGCTTGAAGTTATGGGAAAGATTATTGGAAGCTAGGTTAAGAAGGGAGGTGATGATTAGCGATCAGCAGTATGGTTTCATGCCGGGAAAGAGCACTGCAGATGCGATGTTTGCTCTGAAAGTGTTGATGGAGAAATAAAGAGAAGGTCAGAAGGAGTTGGATTGTGTCTTTGTGGACTTGGAGAAAGCATATGATAGGATGCCTACAGAGGAGTTGTGGTATTGTATGAGGAAGTCAGGAGTGGCAGAGAAGTATGTAAGAGTGGTACAGGATATCTTACGAGGGTAGTGTGACAGTGGTGAAGTCTGCAGTGGGAGTGACAGATCCGTTTAAAATGGAGGTGGGATTACATCAAGGATCAGCTCTGAGCCCTTTCTTATTTGCAGTGGTGATGGAGACAGACGAGATCAGACAGGAGGTCCCATAGACTATGATGTTTGCAGATGACATTGTAATCTGTAGTGAGAGTAGGGACCAGGTTGAGGAGACCCCAGAGAGGTGGAGATATGCTTGAGAGAGGAGAGGAATGAAGGTCAGCAGGACTAAGACAGAATATGTGTGAGTGAATGAGAGGGAGGATAAAGGAATGTTGAGGATGCAGGGAGTAGAATTGGCGAAGGTGGATGAGTTTAAGTACTTGAGATCAACAGTTCAGAGTAATGGTGAGTGTGGAAGAGAGGTGTAGAAGACAGTACAGGCAGGGTGGAATGGGTGGAGAAGAATGTCAGGAGTGATTTGTGACAGACGGGTACCAGTAAGAGTGAAAAGGAAGGTGTACAAGAGGGTAGTGAGACCAGCTATGTTATATGGGCTGGAGACAGTGGCATTGACAAAAAGGCAGGAGTCAGAGCTGGAAGTGGCACAGTTAAAGATGTTAAGATTTGCACTGGGTGTGACAAGGATGGACAGGATTAGGAATCAGTATATTAGAGGGTCAGCTCAGTTTGGACGGTTTGGAGACAAAGTCAGAGAGGCGAGATTGCATTGGTTTGGACATGTGCAGAGGATGGATGATGGGTATATTGGGAAAAGGATGCTAAGGATGGCACTGCAAGGTAAGAGGAAAACAGGAAGGCCTAAGATAAGGTTTATGGATGTGGTGAGAGAGGACATGCAGGTGGTTAGTGTGACAGAGCAATATGCAGAAGACAGGAAAAAATGGAAACAGATGATCCGCTGTGGTGACCCCTAACGGGAACAGCCAAAAGAGAAGAAGATATATATATATATATATATATATATATATATATATATATATATATATATATCATATCATAACACTATTGGTACACTTTTCGATCATAGTCTAAGCAGTGGCTTCATCCTAGCTGAACAGAAAACGGCCACCATTATTCCCTTGCACAAAGGTGGAGCTTCCACTGACCCCAGGAACTATAGACCTATTAGGCTGACTAGCCTTAGCTGAAATGCCATGGGACAAATCATTATGGACCTTATCAACAAAAATATAGGTAATCTCCAAACACTTGACCCTACTCAGCTTGGATTTGTCAAAGGGAGATTATGCCTCTTAAACCTAGTGGACTTCTTCGAGACAGTCACCAAGGCCCTGGACAAGGGGAAATCTGTGCATACAGCCTACCTAGACTTAGCCATGGTCTTTGACATGCTCCCCACTCAGGCATCATTGATAAACTCACCCAGCTGGGTATCAATCCTTATGCCATTAGATGGGTCACCAACTGGCTCACTGATAACGCACATATAGACAAAATAGGGGAATCCACCTCCAACAGCAGACCTGTAACCAGTGGTAATCCACAGGGATCAGTCCTGGGACCTCTACTGTTTGAAATCTATTTCTCTGAGGTACAGGCATGAACTAGAGGTCTGTGGCTGACAATGTTTGCTGATGGCTGCAAGCTGAGACCGGTCATAGAATCTCAAATGATGTCAACATCCTAGAAGAGGGTTTTGCACAAACAAATGATAGGTGCCAAAGTCGTGGCCTTAAACTTAGTACAAAATATGTATTATAATTACCTTTCGGTAAGAGTGATGTTCCTGCTAACTACCACATCAATAGCAACACTCTAAGTACACACTCAGTGGTGAGACACCTGGACACACAGGTTGACAGCAACTTTACCTTTGATCACCATGTCTCCACAGTAGTAAGAAGGGCATTCTATATCACTTATCTCATAAGTATGGGCATTGCCTCCAGGAAAAAAGAAGTTATAACCTCCCTATATGCTTCCCTCATCAGGCCAATAATTGAGTACAGTGCCTCTTTTAGTATGAACCTTTCCAGGCACCTGCAGCAAATTGAGAGACCACAAAGGTTCCTCACTAGAAAAATTCAAGATCTTCAGCATCTGTCCTACGTGCATTGTCTGAAATCACTATCACTTTATTCTGTTTCATACAGACTACTCAGAGGCAATCTCTGCCTTGCATATAAGGCAATCTCTGACCCTGCTTTATTGGAAATGTTCCATATCCGCAAGTCAAATGGTATACGGGTTACTCATTTTAAAGACCTTAACCTGGTATGTGACATTAATAGAACCTGCTGGAGGGACAGATTTGTCTCCCAGAGGTTACTACACCTTTGAAACAGATTCCCACTTCATGTCAAACAGGGCACCTCATTGGCCCTATTCAAATGCAATCTGGATGATTGGATGGCTAACTGTAAATTCACCGCAGGGATCCACCTGTATCCCTCTTGGACAGGGGCAATAAGTGCTGATCATGGAAATAAGGGTAGAACTTGGCTAGGCATGCACGGGCCCTAGGGCCATTAGCCTTGGAACTTCTTATGATCCTGAAGATTGCTAGTTGCACTCCTCCACTTTATAATACAATATAATTTAATATAAAACTACAGGGCTAACTCAATCTTAGAAAGGTACTTATTATGATTACTGTTATTATTATTATCATCATTAAGTTATTTATGAGAAGCAAAGTGGTGCAGAAATTAGACCTGCTGACTCATGACCCTTGGTTCTCCAGTTTGATTCTTGGCTTGGATGTGTTCCCTTCTATGCCTGAACATCACCTCTATATCCTCACGCATTTTCACTAGTGTCTCCAGTTTCCCACATTTGAAAGGTGTGCTATGGTGTATTAGTGAAACTTCAGTTTAGTGCAGGTCTGAATGCCATATGTGAGTGTTTATGTGTGGTTGCAGCAATGGGCTGGTAACCCAGTCAGGATTGCCTTCACTGCCTTCTTCCCACCAGGTAGATGTATGGATTCTGGCTCCTCCAAAACCCTGTAATGGACCAAACGTGTATTTGGAAAATTAATGAACCTTGTGACAACCGTGCCCTGGCCCAGCAATCAAAGAGCCTCAATCCTCACCACTAACACCAGGGAGGTTGTCTCATAGAAAAGAGGAAAGGATAACTAATACATACAGTAAAGTAAAATTTCCCTTAAGTGCACACAGAGATCTCAATCAGTCTGGGGCTGGTTGCTCCTTTGCTCACCAGGACCCCAATAAGACTCCCCACTGGCACAGTTATAAGGTCCAGGTCTCAGCCTAGCTGGGCGAGCTAGAACCTCCAGTAACCTCTCTGTCCAACCAGTGCTTCCTGTCCCTGCCAAGTAGCTGACACAACACAGACACACTTTGAGATAAGTATTTATATAACTTCACAGACACTCCTGGGAAAGGCTGACACAGATTCTCCAGCTGTGCCCCTTTACCCAGACTATATGGTGGTAATTACTGCCACCACCCAGCTAATAATATCAGCTAGTAAAAAGGCCCTTAAAAGGGTGTCCAGTTATTACTGTGCAATATGATTATCCAATGGTAATGTGACTATCAGTCAAGGCTTACTTTAGAGTGGCCTATTACAATAACCTCTATAAATATGCAATATACTCTAGAGCTTATCTTTACACAAACCAGCCACAGGTAGAAGGTTTTAAAAATATTTAATAATAAATAATTAAAACAAAAGACAAAACTACTACACCACAGAGCTATCTAAGAGTTCAGAGATCACACAGAAACTTAAAATAATACAGTAAGACAGGTCTGATTTCAAAGAAAAATACCTAATTAATCTTTACTAGCTTTAACTATTCCTACAAGAAATCACAGTGCTAGAAACTTACATGTGAGCTTCGGCAGAGTGCTGAATTAGATAGCCAAGATCAAAATGCTTTCCTGTCTCTTGTGAGAAATAGTATTTAAACATTACTAACAAACATGTCTCTAAGGCCCTCCTAAATTACATCATTTTTGACACTTAGGTTTTCCCAGTATTCATATTGCATCATCTTAACATCTGGTCTGAGTTCTCAGGCCACAAACTGCATTATTTAGTAATCTAACACCTGCTCAGAAACTTACAACAATACAAGGCATTTCACATATATATTCTAACAGAAACCAGAGCAATAAAGCACATTCCACATCTAAATTCTGGTCATAAACTTTAGCCTTAAAACAACGTGCATGAAACCTTCATCCAGATGCACTGGAGCTGAATTCTAACATGAAAGGGTCACAACATGCTTCACTGGACCAGCAGAGTGCAATGTTGTCACATATTTTGCAGTTCCACATTTCAGAGTTCTTTTACACTCAAGAAAACATTCCTGTATTTCACATTTATTTTACAAAAGCCAGAATTATATATCAAATTCCATTTGACTAGGCTGGCAGCCTTCGCCCATCTCTCCCCAGTTGTCACAAACCTGTTCATAGCTTACACTGCCTTACTTTCCCTTCTTCGCACTTCCTTACTTCAACCAATTTCTCCCTCCTGACTCTCTTTCTAAATATGTCAAAGACCTGTTTTTCTCTCACTTCATAATGCAATTCCTGTTTGTATTATGCTAACTTACTTTTAATTTCTCTATAAACTGGCTAAAATTTCTCTATATATTAAATCATTGTTATATAAGTTGTATCTATTTTTAACTGTTTTCACATTATGTCTAATTTGGTATACTTATTTAAACTAGTTGTTTTTGTATTATTTTTGAAGATTGTAA
Source organism: Protopterus annectens (assembly GCF_019279795.1). Classification (NCBI taxonomy): domain Eukaryota; kingdom Metazoa; phylum Chordata; order Ceratodontiformes; family Protopteridae; genus Protopterus; species Protopterus annectens. Next base: position 236,948,194 of record NC_056728.1, on the reverse strand, counting down.
AATGATTGCTCTAAAATGTTTTTGTAATATATTGGAGCTTTTCTCCCAGGCCTCCAATGAAACTGGGCACCTACCCATTTGGTCGTTACTAGTAATCAAATGTCAATAGATAATAAAACAATAAATAACTTTTTTATTTATATTAGGATGTTACATGCCTATAGTTTCACAACTCTCATATTTCTGTTTGTCCATCATCATTCATTGTAGACCCCCACAGAAGACTAGCCTTTTCCTTACCAAAACGTATACTTACCAGCTACCTGCTCCTTGAATTTCATCATGAATGCCACTCTTCAAGTAGAAATCAGGACAAAGAGGTCTCAGTCCCCAGCACTGCCAATCACAAATGAGTCCATCCTCCTTAGGGGAGTCTAAACAGTGACTGAAGATCCTTTAGTGAAGCCACTGCAGTGGTCCTAATTCAACTAGATCCCTCCATTTTCCTCCCTGCCCCCAACTAAGCATGTTGTAACATTACAATAGGAGCAAACTCTCATATCTCCACAGTCTCCATAATAACTCTGCATGTATTTCTGCATTCATTGCTTCTAGCAACATACTCAAACTCATGTGGCTAAAAAAGGCTCAGCAAGTCATTTCACCTCTTTCACTAGGAACAAGCAGTAGGTTTATGGCAGATCACTCTGTCCTCAAATATTATCAGTTAACCTTTCATTGGATGGGCCCAGTTACAAGTTCAATAATTGATAGTTCTGATGCATGTCCAATTTTGTTTTTTTATTTTTAATTTCCACTTTATTTCTTCTTATTTCCATGATTTACATTACCATTTGATGATTTTTTTTCAGTGTTTTACCCCCACTGTCTGTTGACCATTGGCCCCTCTTGGCCAGTCAGCCTATTCATTGTCTGCAGGGGTGTGTGTGTTTGTGTGTGTGTGTGTGTGTGTGTGTGTGTGTGTGTGTGTGTGTGTGTGTGTGTGTTTGTGATATGGAAGAAAGATCAGGCACCCAACCTACTTCCATTCCCCCCTTGCCTTGTAAACTCCATAAGATAACAGTGGCTGTCTGTAGGGTCATTCTTGGAGTCAACTGCAACTTGTAAGAGACTAAGAGAGAATGAGAGACTATAAGACACTTTTGAAGGTAATGAGGCAAAATAAAGGATTGATTTAGATGGTAAAAGCAACACAAGTACTGTTGTAACAGTAACCTAAGTCAATGTGCTTAACCCAGTGCAACCAAGCATAGAATTCTGTCAGACTTATTTCTGTGAAGGCTAGATTGAATAGGGCATTTTACAAGTGGTCACACTGACTACTATATAGTGCACCTTTGCATGCCACTGCCCATAGCTGTGTACTTCCAAATGAGAGGGACCTGGTAACAAGGTTAAATGCAGCTGATCAGGTCATACCTAGTTAGAGCATTGTACAGCCTAGAGCAGCTTAGCACAATGGACGTCAAGGCTGTGCAATGATACACAATTTAAAAAAGCAAGTACAAGTGCAACAACCAATTAAAACACACATTGCTAACAGCCAATCACATTTAAATAACTAAAGAACGGTTTCTCCAACTATTGCTAGAGAAAAGTAGCAACAGCAGTTCTAAACAACAACAAAAAAACATATGCAGTAACAACTGTTTTTAAATGCAACAATGAAAAGCATTTCCTAGCTGTGATGAGACTAGTAGCAAATTCAAATCCAGATGATCAGGTCATATCAAGTAACAGAACCATGCAACTTGCAGCAGCTCAGCACAATAGAAAGCAATGTTTCTAAATATTGAGCAATTTAAAAAAGCAAGTAAAAGTGCAATAACCAATTAAAACACACACTTAAAGACTGCAGCACCCCAAGAATGGGAATAATACAGATCAGAACAACATTTATTTGCCATTTTAGTCTTTTGACATACAGCATTTTTAAATGTTGTTCATTCCAATAGTTAATTTACGCTAGATTATAACTTAGTAACTCATTCATAAGGCACAAAAACTAGAATCAAATTTTTCTAGAAAATGTTGTAAATCACATTTAAATATGACCAAAGAAAATAGGATGTTTTTCATACATACACAAAACATTTAGACGACAGGAAAAAAGAAGGAAACTGATGTTGACATCTTCATCTCTAACTGCATCCAAACATTAAAAATTTCTAGACTTATAGATTCAGATCAATAACTTTCACTAGTCAGAAAAATTTAGATAATTCGAATTCACATGATATAATTGACTGCTTTGATTTTTAACATCAGCTAATTAGCTAACCAAAGGCTGTCAGTTAAGGCCACCTTGTTCCAAAGACTTAGTAACTTATCATAAACTAAGTATAGTTGACTTGATTGATGAATTGATGATAAAAAAGAAGTTATGTACTCACCATAACATTCCATGTGTGTTGTCCATCTTTGCCTTCATTGTTACTAGTTTGGGTTTGGATCTGATCCTCGGATCCATCTCGGCCTTTATATTCAAGCTCGAGGTCTTCTGCCAGCTCATGGCTAAACCCTATCCCAGCATGCACCAGAAACCACCCCCAGATCTTGTTTGCCCTTATAATAATGGTATGAAGGTATTACAGAAAACAACTCAGAGTCAGATGAAGAAGGTCAGAGATTAAGGTAACCCAATTATACAAACTCCAACTTTCAGGAGTAAAAAGGGTCATTGGAAGGAGGGTGGGATGTAAGAATGAAGGCAAAGATGGACAACATACATGGAACATTATGGTGAGTACTTAACTTCTTTATGTGATGTTGCCCTATCTCACCTTCATTCTTACTAGGTTGGGACAGCGTCTCTAGCACCATTTGTCTTGGGTGGCTCAAGGAAGAATATTCCTGAGAATCGTGGAACCAAAAGAGGCCCTTTTCCTGGAGGCCAAATCGACTTTGCAATGAGTGATAAAGGTATGTGGTTTTTCCCATGTTGCTGCAGCACAAATGGTATCAATTGGTAGTTTAGCCAGAAATGTGGAAGAGGTTTCAATTGCTCTTGTAGAGTAGGCTTTAAATCTTCTGGGGAGATCTCTATTTTGAGACTTATAGATAAAAGATATTTAATCTGAAAGCCATTTAGAAAGTGTTACCTTAGAGACCAGGGTACCTTTCTTTGAGTCTGAAAAGGAGATGTATAGCTGATCAGATTTTCTGAACTCTTTAGTTCTATGTAAGTAAAAATGTAACTGTTTATGGACATCCAGTTGATGTAGCATGTATTCTGCCTCGTTTTCTTAATTTTGGAAGAAGACTGGCAGCTTTATAGTTTGGTTCAAATTGGACTCTAAGCATACTTTGGGCAAAAAGGTTTGTTCAAAATGACATCCTGTCCCTATAGAAAAAAAAGCATGGGGGCTTTATAGACAAGGCTTGAAACTCTGACACTCTTCTAGCAGACGTGACTGCTATCAAGAGAATAGTTTTCCATGTCAAAAACTTGAGTTTGCAAGATTATGCTGGCTCAAAAGGGGGACAATTAAATGAGTTAGGATGAAATTTAAATCCCATGGTGCTGGAGGGTCTCTGATAGGTGGTCTTAATAGTAAAGTACCTTTAAGAAATGCTTTGCATAGTCTATGAGACATAATATTGAGGCCAGATTCACCTAGATGAAAACTGGATATCGCTGCTAGCTCAACTCTTATAGTAGCTGCAGCTGCACTTTCATTAAATAACTTTGCTAGGAATTCTAGTATGGAATTGACTGGGACAGAAAAAGGGTCAATGTGATTATAAGAAGCCTATAAGGAGAATCTTTTCCATTTGCTTTTATATATCTTTCTTGTTGATGCCTTATGAGAAGAAATTCGGATGTGTTTAACTGATGTAGAGAGGTTAGGAAACCTGGCTATTGTTGGAATCGGAGCAGCCAAACTGTCAGTTTGAGGGTCTGAAGGGATGATTGCAGCATTCCTGACACATGAGTGAAAAGGTCTGGAACCGGGTCCAGAATCCAAGGCTCCTCCCGAAGATGAGGCCACAGGAAGGGGAACCAAATTTGATGAGGCCAGTATGGGGCAATGAGTATCAAGTCCCTTCCCAAGCAATTGGCTTTCTGAAGTACTTTGGGTATAAGTGGAAAGGGGGGAAAAGCATAGAGGAGACCCTTGGGTCAATCTTAAACAAGTGCATCCCTTGGTGACTCCCCCAGAGGAGGGATAAAGGCAAGGTAGCTGCTGTATTTGGCATTCATATATGTTGCAAAAAGGTCACAGCAAGGCTAGCCCCATTTGCAGAAAGTCTTTTCCACTACTTCCTGTTTTAGGGACCACTAATGAAGCATCAAAATCACTCTGCTGAGTCTGTCTGCTATCACATTGGATTTCTCCTGGATGTGCGTTGCTATCAAAAAATGTTAGGAGGAGGTCGTCCACTGCCATACTCTCAGGATCTCTCGACAAAGGGGATAAGATCTGGTTCACCCTTGTTTATTTATGTTACATACAACTGACATGTTGACTGTCTGTATTGCAATAGTTCCCAGCAGAAGAGTGTCCTGAAATGCTTGCAACGCTAGAAGTACTGCTATTATCTCTAGGACATTGATGTGCAAGTGGGCCACGTGATCCTACCAGGTGCCTTGGACTGTCTTTCCCAGATAATGCCCCCCCAACCCTATCTGAGAGGTATCCGTGGTCACTGTGGCCAGTGGTTGGGGAAGTACAAATGGTCGACCTAGAGTCACTTGAGTGGAGTAAAGCCACCAATGAAGGTCCTTCTTGCAAGTTTCTGTTATTATTATCTTGTGAGACATCGGCAATTCTTGCATCGACCACTGAGTGGACAGCAGCCACTGGAGAATTCTCATGTGTAGACATGCTAGGGGGTCAGAATTATTGCTGCTGCCATGATTCCCAGGACTTTTAGGACTAACTTTGCTTGAACTTTTTTCTTTGGCTTCTTAGAACTTGAATTCTTTCTGGAGGGAGTCTGGCTGTCATGTTTGTTGAGTTTAATTCTGCTCCTATGAATGCCACATGCTGAGAAGGCAGTAAGGCAGATTTTTCATAGTTTATTGTAATTCCTAATGAGAGCAGAGTTACATGGTGGTGTCTCTTGTTTTTATTAGTAGATGCTTGGTTGTGGCAGTTAGGAGCCAGTCATCTAAGTATGAAAACACGCAGAATCCTAGGCATCTCAAGTGAGCCGCTACTACTGCCATACATTTGGTCAACACTCTGGGGGGCTGTAATGAGGCCAAAAGGCAGAGCTTGAAATTGGTAGTGACTGGCTCCCAGCCAAAAGCACAAGTGTCTCCTGGATCCCCTGAACATTTTTATGTGGTAGTACGCATCCTGAAGATCTACAAAGCACATCAAATCTCCTTGTCCCAGAAAAGGGAGTATTGACTGCAGTGTTACCATCTGGAACTTGGAAGTTCTTACTGATTTGCTAAAATTGCTGAGATCCAGAATTGGTTTCCAGTCTCCTGTTTTCTTTGGAATTAAAAAGAATCTTGAGTAAGTTCCGGATCCTATTTGGTCTGCATGGACTGTTTTGATGACTCTTTTGTCTAGCAACTTTTGAATTTCTAAAGTTGTTTGTTCCCTTTGACTGGGTGGAACATCCGGAACCTTTTTTATCTTTGGAACTGGGAAGGAAAAAGGTATGGTGTAACCTCTGGATATGATGCTTTGTACCCATTTGTCTTTTATTTGTTGCCAGGTTTCTGGGTACAAAGATAAGCAGCCCCAACTGCCTCCAGAGATGGACAGACAGGCCTCCATTCATGAGTGCTGAAAGGGCTTACCAAAGAAAGAATCTCTGTCACCCTGATTCTGCAGACCCCCTCTGCCATGTGGTTGGTGTCTTCCATTACTACTTCCACCTCTGTTCCTGGGAGAAGATTTACCAGGTGTGTCTTGAAAAGATCTCTGAGATTTTTGGAACCACATTTTTCCACTTCTTTTCTGACCTTTGGGATAAGGTCTGGTAGGCATGGAAAAACGGACTCCTATGGCAGACAGAGCCTTTCTTTCCTACTCACACCTGGTTAGAGTTTCCTTGACTTTGGGCCCGAACAGGGATTAACCATCGAACAGGACATTCACAAAGGAAGATTTAAAGAGCTCCACAAAGCCACACAAGTGCATCCAAGAATGTCTCCATAGGGAAATTCCAGAACCTGCTGCTCTACTTGCTCCATCCGCTGCATAAGAGATCAGTCTCATGGAGGCATTGACAACTGAGTTTAAGGTCGAGAGCTGAGAGGATACTTTGTGTGAAACCCCTTCAGCTACTGAACCTTGGAGAGTATCTCCTAGCTCTTTCAGGAGGTCCCTCTGCAACCTAGTAAAATGAGTAAGGTAATTCATCGATCCAAGGGAAAATGTTGCTGAAGAAAAAATGCACTTTCCATATCTGTCCATTGTCCAAGACTCCTTTATCGGTGGATGGACAGAAGAAGATTTCTCTGAGAGTTCCTACTTGGTGGCTGCCACCACAACCATAGCATCTACTGGGACTCCCTTGGTTAGAAAGGTCTTGTCTGATGGGGATGTTATAATTTGTTTGGCCTCCTAGGAACAGGTTCCACTGAATCTGGAGACTCCCATGCCTTCCGAGAAACTAGGTCCACAAGTTCATCGAAAAGTGGAGAAACCCAAGAGGAGGAAGGGTGAGATTCAAAGGCCTTCAGGTACACGGACTCCTCTATTGAAGGGTTGGTGGACTTCCAGCCTCTTCTCTGCTTTAGCATTTCCAGGATGTCTCCAAAGGAGACATCATCAGGAGGCAACCATGGGGACCCTTCAGCTTCATTGAGGTCCGTATCAGAAATTATGGATTCCTCCGGGGAGTCTAAATGCTTCCTCTTGCATAATCTCTTCTGAGGGACCTCTTCAGAGGGCTACTCTGAAGAGTTTTCAGAAGACTGGGGGATGCTCTGTGGGGCATCCTGAGACATAGGATCTCTGCATCCCTGTGGATGCAAGGGTATAGAGGCAAACACCGGTGTTTTTGGGGGTAGAACATCCAGAGAGGGCAGCGGAGCTGTTTGTGGAGGCAGCACTCTCCTCATCATCTCAAAAGCCCCCCTTCCCTGATCCGAGGGATATCCCTGTATCCAAAGAAGCTGAGGGAACCCCTTGAATCCAGGACGATGGGTCCAAGGCCGAGGTAGGAGCCGTGCTCACCCGAGCCGATGCCCCAAGAGGCAAGGCGAGATCCAACAACTGTATGATCCGACTTGCTTCCGCAGACCTGACTGGAGAGTGTCGGTTCCTAGACTCCTCAAACTCTGATGGAGCCAAGGATGTTGGAGCAATGGTCAGATCCGAAGATCCCATAGTAGGTGTCAGATCTGAGGGTGCCACTAAAATCAGCTCTGGATCTCCTGATTCTGAAGCCCAGGTGGGATCGGAGGAGGAATCGGAGCAGAAGAGGTGGATGTGGTAGGATTCAAAGCCCTCAGGGTTGGATCCAACAACAACTTGGCCAGTGCTGGTGTCCTCAACAGCCTCTGTACCACCCAATCCACATTGTCATTGGAAAGACTCCTGGAAGACTGAGTCAAGGGGGTTGGAGACTTAGACTGCTGTAGAACTGGTGATCTGAGTGTAGGGGAGAATGGCTGCAAGGCTGGAGACCAGCTCCATATCTCAAACTCTATTGGGACCAAGACAGATGGTGTCGGAGCTGAAGATTCTTTGGATTCAATAAGCTTCAGATCCAGTGTAGAAGTTTTTGAAACCTTTTTTGATGGTTCAGGTAAAGTAGAAGAGGAAGATCTCTTCCCAGACTTGTCTGATTTGTCTGATTTTGAAGTTGGAGACTTGCCAGTTTTAGATAAACCCGGACCTTCTTCTAAAGCCTCCCAGAAGGTAGTTTTTAATAGTCCTTTCAATATCAATTTGTTCTTCCTCTCCAGGAGCGCTCTATGGTTAAAAGCATGATAAACAGAGCACGACTCCTGGAGATGGACAGCTCCAAGGCAATAGACGCAAAGCGTGTGTCTATCGCTTAAGGGCATTTTCTACCCACAGCCCTTGCATTTTTGAAACCCATTAGTTTTCAATCCTTATTTGACATTTTTACAGAGAAGAAAATGAAAAAATAACAAGAAGTTTTCACAACAACTTATTTTTTTTAATAGATGTTCTAACACCAAAGTTATTTGAAGGAAAAAGGGGAATAGAGGGAAATAGAGGGAGGCAAAGCACTCTAACTTAAACGGGCTATACCCAGGAGACTGAAAGGGGAAGAGAAAGCCCTCTAACTTAAACTGGCTAAAAGTAAAGGCACTTCTCTAACTTAAATGAACTGTCTTCAAAGGGACTTTGTAAAATAATACAAACAACAGGAATAAGAGCCCTCTAACTAAAACAGGCAGTTTATCTTTTGAAAGGAAGCTGGGAGAGGGACATCAAGGCCTGAATGAAAGACAACGGCCAATAGCAAAAACAGCCACAATAAATGGAAGTAAAATTATTCAATTAAAAACTGACCATACAAAGATAAATAACAGACAACAATAACTTTCTTTCAAATGTTGAGGAGAAAAAAAGATTATACTTAGCCAGAGCTAGCAGAACGAGCACCCAATCTTGTTTAGTGGCAAACAAGATCTGAAGGGGGGGGGTTCTGGTGCATGCTGGGATAGGGTTTAGCAACGAGCTGGCAGAAGACCTCGAGCTTGAATATTAAGGCCAAGACGTATCCGAGGATCAGATCTGAACCCAACCTAGTAAGAATGAAGGCAAGATAGGACAACGTCACATTAGTAGTTTTATTACTGTAGTTCAGGAAACATAGAAGGTAGAGTGCATGGAAACACATATTCATTATATAAAAGGATTGCTTCTCAAAATTCATGATGCATTTGCCCATTTAGGGATTCAATTCTTCTGCAATTCAGAGAAGGAAAGCCCCTCCCCCCATACCTCTCAACCTCTTAGTGTAAGAAATCTGGACAACGCCAAAATTAACGGAAGGAACAAAGGCCCAAAATAATGGCAGATGTTAAATATTGCTCTTACAAACTTCAAATGTTGTTTGAATATTAGTTTTGTGTTAGCATGCATTTTCTGAAGGGCATGAAGTCTGAAATTCAAAATGTATGTCATTATTTACTGATTTCAATACTCCATAATTTGCCAGGAAAACACAAAGTTGACGAGGAACACACCAAAACATATGAGTCGAAAATATGGACAGTCTGTGAAAATCTGGACAGGTGAGAAGTATGGACCCCCCCCAAAAAAAAAAAAAAAAGTTTTGTTTCCTTTATTTAGCCTATGCACTTTACACATTCAAAGTGGTATGGTCATCACAAATGCATGTGCACTAAGGAGTGCTATAGGCATATGCATTCATATACTAGTGCAAGTGTTCATGTATGTACATGCACTGTGTCTCTGTATTAGCATGTTTGTATATACATCTGAACAAGATATATAATGTGAATGTGTGTGTGTGGGGGGGTAAAATAGATGTATATGTTTTAAAAAAACCCTAAACACAATTTGGTTTGTAGTTAGTACAGTTTCAAAGGAATTATTTCATATTTCGTTATGTGGTCTGGTACAATTAATGACAGTGGTCAGTCTGTTTAGGTCAGCAGTCCATTTGATGAGCAGGTACTCCTTTATTTCCCTAATGTCAGGGTTCATTGACTGTAGTTCTATGTGTGCAGAGTGCTCAAACAACAAACTGACCAGCAATGTACCATCCAACCTCCAGCAAAGAATGGAAATCCTTTAATTTTTTTAAATCTTAATTCTTCTTTCCCAAACAACTTCTACTCGTTCTCGAACCCAAATCGCCAGCATAGCACAGAATCAGGCACACCACCACTCCTTGTCGCATTTTGGTGGTACACTCACTACAGCTATATCTGAGCCTCAAAGGAGCTATGATTTGTTGCTTTTGCATTTATGCTACACAACATTCTATTATTTAACTAGTATTATCTGATTGTAGTTTTACAGGTACACTGATCCGTAGAATGCAAGCAGAAGATGGCTACTACCTGCTGAATTTACTTAGAGCTGCTTCATTTTGAGTAAAAAGAAAAATAAACATATAGAACTGGAAACCTTGTACACTTGCATTCCATATCTACCTACAAAACATACCACAGCAAAAGATTATGATGTCCTAAGCAAAAGAAAAAAAATGTAGTCCTTCCTGGTATAATTAGACAAAATAAGGCAATTTTATTTAGGTATTTAACAAATGCTAACAGAGTAAGTAGCCTAGTCTATAGACCCTTTTCATCTGTGATCTGGGCCACAAGGACAAAGGTAAATACAATGTAATGTGGTCACTTTAGTGCAGCCAATCAAACAGCATGGCATGGGGAAAGCATGCAAACTCCATGCAGTGATCAAAAGTCATAAGTGAACTCCAAACCCTGGGCCTTTGAGACAGAGATTTTACCACTGTGTATCTGTGACTGCATTTAACAAGCATGTTTTTTAAGTCATCATCTAGCTCTTATAGGTTCATAGGTTCATAGGTAGATACTGGGCTACCTGCCCGAAGGCATATATTAGCCCAGCCACATTGTGCGGTATTCACCGCCCCTTTGGTTAGCTCCCTAGGCCCTTTATCTAGCAGCTAGTACCCTTGGCCCCTATCTAGTAGAGCTGTTGGCATGATCCCTCATCCTGGTGTGAACTTTCTGTTACCCACCACTCGTCAAGGTTCCTCTTGAAGAGTGATAGTGAGGGGCTCTGTCTTATGTAGATCGGGAAGTCTTTGCAAAGGGAATCTATCCCCCCAGCATATTCTATTCATTGTTGTGCTGAGGTTTATATCCCTAGAGCGTGTAGCTCAAGTGGATTCGGTTTTGCTAAGATGGAGCATGTTCAACAGTTCTGGGTTGGACATGGCTCTGTATGTTAGACAGAGATCGCCTCTGAGAAGGCAGTATGCAACAGAGAAAAGCCTTAGTTTTTTCAATCGTGCTGCATAGGGCAACTGTTTGAGGCCAGTAATCCTTAGTGAGGTACCTCTGTGGTCTCTCCAGCTGTCCAGCTGCTGGAGATGCCTAGCCAGGTGCATTCCAATTGGTGCATTGTACTCAATAATGGGTCTGATGAGGGAAGAGTAGAGCGGCACCACTACATCCTTAGATCTTGATGTGAACCCTTTCGTGATCAGATGGGTCACATAGAAGGATTTTCTAACCACCTTGGCAACATGGTTATCAAAGGAAAGCTGACTATCTACTTGGGTCCCTAGGTCCCTTATTACTACTTCAGATTTCAGGGGCTTACCTCCTATGTGGTAGTTCGTGGATACTCTGTTTTTCCAAAGGGGATTACTACGCATTTTTTAGCATTTAGCTTGAGACCATGGCTTTGACACCATGCATCAGTCTCGTTAAGGCCCTTCTGGAGGATATCCATGTCAGCCGGAGAGTCTATTATAGCACACAGTTTGCAGTCGTCTGCAAACTTGGTCAGCCACAGCCCATCAGTGCTTGCCTGTACTTCTGAGAAGTATATGCCAAACAGGAGGGGCCCCAGGACAGAGCCCTGAGGCACACCGCTCGTTACTGGTCTAGATTCGGACATAGATCCCGCTACTCTTACTTTGTGGGATCTGTCTGAGAGCCAGTTTGCAATCCATGTTGTGACGTAAGGGTTTATGCCCAGGTTGGTGAGTTTATCAATAATACCCGAATGGGGAATGTCTTCAAGCATAAATCTATATTACTGTCTGGGATCTCCATCCTGTTGCCTTCAGACGTCAGTAGTCTCTCCTTTAGTGCTCACTTTAGTCATTTTCTCTAGGAGCAATTGCTGGGCAGTGCCCCTCAAAAAAAATCATACTACAAGGCTACACTCTTCTGCTGAATGTCATACCTAGTAGAGCTCCATTTCATGGTGCTCCTTGTTCAGCAGCATCAATGCAAGAAGCATATATATGCATCCTCACACATTCATCACTGCAGATAGCTATCTGCACACCTCATTCACCAATGTTGGAGGTCATTACATGCTGAAAAACATCCACACCAACCCCTTGGGAAAGGATACCAAGTTGTTAGCTGCTCACAGCCTCCACTTCCCCCAGCCAGCACTGCAGCTCCTAATGGTCAAATTAAACCAAAGCCTGATGACAGAGCTTCCTCCATTGACAAGTAACAAGGCTCATTCTGGACACCTACTACATCTGTATGTAGCTAATGCATCTGTCAGTGGTCAGTTGTGGACATGAAAGAAAGGTTGTGCCAGTCAGCAGTTCTTTTATTTGTAATGTGTGGAAGGTGGCCACTTAAAGAAAGAGTGACAGGTCACTATGATGTGGTGGAGGGATGAGATCATTTGGTGTAATCCTGTAGGCAAGTATAACTCACTTGCTTTGGATTCTTGTCAACTAAAGGTGAAAGGGTGCCATTTCTACACATGGAAGAAAGTCACTTTAATGTTGTTGGTTTTAAGCTAAAATCCTTTTGAAAAGTAGCGCTGATGGCACAGCCCTCACGGAGGTGACTCTTTTAGTGGCAATTCAGGCATGGCTTCTTTCAGTCAGTAACATTTTTGGGGTATGAATTGCATTGGTTGGTCATCAACAGTGGACTCTGCTCAGAAAATGTTTCATAGCAAATCTGACTTAGATTCTTCCTAAACAAGGTAAACCTAAGCATAAAAAATGTATTGGGTAAATTAGTGCAAAAATAAGGAGCACATGCTTCTATTCTAGAATGGTAGACTATTTACTATGCTGTGGGTGAAACAAAATGTACAAACTTGCCACTTATATGAACTCATGGTTAGGCAAGTATATAATGAATTTTCAATCTTTGTACTATATGATGAAACTGGTTCACTTAATTAGAACTGAAAATAAAAGTGTCACTGAAATCTATGTTCAGGTATAGCAAGATAGAAGGCTCTCTTAAGCCATGTTTCCAGATATTTTGTGCTATAAACTGTAATTTTATTTTTCATACTGATCATTACCAAATCTTCTCTCCATGCTAATTGTAGCAGCAGCTGCTTATACTTGGGGGGGGGGGGGCTTTTAAATGTTGCAAAACTTGAGAATGTAAAATTAAAGTTGCCTTGAAGAAACATAAAATAGACAAACATTAGCATATTTGGTATGCATCTGCTCTCACATAAAACCCTTTGCAGCCAGTCCATCTTCATAAAGTAAATAAATAAAAATTCCTTGACTGAGCCATCCCTAGAGTTATCCTTTGAGTTAGTAACTTCTTTCCTACTGTGATACACCTTCATTTTGTTCCTATTTATGTATGCATTTTGGGTTACTGTTAAATTTGATGTTCTCTTGCAGTTAAATATCACTGTGCAGGTTTAGAGCCTAAATTAAATTTATGTAACAGCTTAATTCCTCTGTTGCCAGCTAAACTAAAGTTCTAAAATAGTTTATTATACTGTATCATACTTTAACCATATCATCTTTCATGCTGTATTATATCTGATTTTCTATTCTGCATTATGTTGGCTCAGCTGAAAAAGGTCTTGGACCAATTCACTTACTGTGTTAATAAATAAACTAAATATTCATTTGTTTCCTGTAGATGTGTATCTGTTGTCTGTGACAGTCTGTTGTCAAGGCAGTCACGATATTATCATAAATAAAGGCACAATGAGGTAAACCATGGGTAAGGGATATCAATATAAACTGTCAAGAATGCCGACAAATATGTGCTTTAAGCAGTGAAAAAGAATACAGAAAAGCTGTGTCATCTCACACATAACTGCTGATGCGCTGTGCCTTTTCAAACACAGGCTATTTAAACTAACACAGTCCAGATTGACAGCAGACTGTTCATGTGCAATTTCAGCATTATAAACTATGCATTTTAAATGACATATTAATTTTCAAAAAAATGTATTATTAAAATCAAGTCACTTTATAAAGGACTGCACCCTATGCCCCATTGAAGTTAAAATGCAGAGAAGGGTGATCAGCCACTGCCTATACGGTAGACTTCGGCTGAGTTAATTCTGGTATAGGTCACGTATCTGTCTTTCATCACCTACAGGTTCAGGTATCTGTCATAATGTGTATTTTGTTAACAAGAGAAATACTTTTGAAAAGCAGAAACTTAATATAGCAAACCACAAGAAAAAATATATATTTTCTTGGCAACTGCAGTGACCCTTCTTTAGTACACATGGGCCACAGGATAGCTTCACTAAGAAAAATATTCAACAGAAAACATGTACAAATCAAACCAAGTAATAAGAAGCAGTTAATTAAAATAGATTGCCATGAATCAGTCAGATAACAAAACTGGCAAGACTTTTTTTTTAATTTTACATTATTTCTCAGAAATATTTAGCCTAATGTATAAGTAAGCAGCATATGAGACATTTACCTGGCTGCCCAGCTGTTCCTGGTCCAATCCCTCCACAGTCCTGGCCTTAGGATTAATGTTGTGGATGTAAAGCAGTTTCTATGTTTGTATCTGTCTAGGAGAACATGGTACATATCCTGTTGCTAAGAGACCCTGTTGCTTTGCAGCGTTAACCCCCCCCCCCCCCCCAAGGCTTTGTCATATGCAGGACTTAAATTACATGCACATGTTGGTCTGCTCAATTTAACAGCTGATTGGGTTGTTTGCAAGTTTAATGAGCAAGTTACTTCAGTGCAGACATTTCATAAGACTACCTCTCATCAGCTATTATGACCATCTAAATATGCTCCAGTTTTACAGCTGACAGCTCTGCAGTGCTCACATTACATTATATTTACAAACTACGGCATACCACAGCGGCACATCACAGATTGCAGCATCATGCTCTCACAAGAGAAGTACCAGAGGAGACATTTTTAAGGCAGTGTTGTGTGTTACTGGTTTAAACAGAGCCTGGGTGTAATACTAGACTGCCCCTTAGCACAGACCACATCATATTGAGGGGAGGGCAGAGTAAGCCCTACTTATATGAATTCCCCTGCTTTTCAATGCTATTGACCGTTTTGTGGTTATGCATGTCAGTTCTATGTCCAATACTAATAATGCTTTGATTATGTAAAAAGGGACTGATTTATTTAAAAGCCAGGTCAGTTAAGATTACTATGGTAGGACCATGACAACTTAAAGATAATTTAGAAAGAAAGGCTGACAGACTGGTGAAAGAAAACCAGAATAAACAGTGAGAAAAGATAATTAATAAGTAATTCATCAAAGTAAATCAGACCTCTGCCCTGTGGGTTACAAAGATTTAGCCCTGAATAAGAACCAGACAACCAAATTCAAGGGTGGGACTGAAACAGGAAGGATGACAGTAAGTTACTGATGCTGGCTCGCCTATCGGGGGGAGGGGGGGTTGATACCTACTTCACTACTCACCCCCAACAAGAGTGTGAAGGGATTGCTGGAAGCAGCTATTGTTTCAGTACAACTCAAACTGCAAATAAGCTGGAGGCTTTAGGCTTCCTTTTTCACATACAGTAACACAAAGTTCTTTTGATGGTAGTTGATATATTTGTCTCCTTTATAACATCTGATAGATCATGCTATAACCCTACCACACTATCAATGAGTGAATTAGTTAATCTGTGACTGTTTCCCATGGTCCTTTACAGCCTATAGACTTCTTTCTTTCCATCTAATAAATATTTAATTCCCCACAACTCTTTCAGTCTTAGGCAGAGATTTTTAAATATGTCTTGATTAGGTACCTTCTGTTCCAGTTTTCTATGATGTGTTTAGTCAAGAATATGTAGCCTATACTTGTGTAGAAAGGCTAAATAAGACTTGAATTATTTCTGTTATCCTCTGTTATAAACTGTACAGGAATCTGATGATGATGCTTTAAATTTGTCTTCCAAAGATGGATGCAGTACTACAAGTGAGGGTGGACCAGTAAGATGCATGAATATGGAATCAGATCTTTTCTCCTGGGGGGGATTCCTTTGGAGAGGTAGGCAATGGGCATATTTATAACATTAGTGGCACTGGTTAAAAACATTGAATTTAGTGACATTTGTGACTCAGAGATTATAAGAAGTGGGTAGCCACTGATGGACTAAGGTTACAAAGAACTGGTGTGACCTACATGTGGAATGCGGTACTTGTTGAGGTGTAGCCTAATCTCTTATTCAGCACTCCTGCTGGTGTTATTTATTTATTTGACATTTATTGACTGGGTTAGTCTAAGTGAGCAACAGCCCTTTTTCAGTGGAGGCCCCCGGGGAGAAAAGCTCCACATTTAGTACAATAAAAGAAATGTATATACTAATCATTTAAGTAGTACAGTAATAAAAGTGAGAACATAAGTAGTATAAAGAAAATCCTAAAATGGAAAATATTTCTGCATCAGAAGTTATTTACAGGACATAAGTAGTATAAACAAGTCCTAAATGGAAAACATTTGTGCATCAGAAGTTATTTACAGTCATATATGAAGGCACTTTGAGTGGTATAGCAGCAGACACAAGAATCTGACAATAAGTAGGTAATCAGGGTGTAGTCATTTGTACTTCACTATTTTTATACAAGCATATATCATTGCGATTTGAGTGGTACAGTATCAAAATATTTGCACCTAACTGTATTAGTAGCTGCAGATGGAAGTCCAGAAAGAGAGAATGTCAGATGGAGCTGGGAGGGAAGGAATAAGTGGTTAGCTGAGATCAGACACTGGAGGATAAAGTTATGGTTAGTGTAGTAGGAGTAATAGGTGGAAAATTCAGGGTGACTGGTGGAAATGAGGGGAAGAAAAGCAGTTTAGATGAGAGGAAGAAACTGAGGGCAACAGGAGCCTGTCATGGAGGGTGGGTACAGTGCCAGTGCCAGGTACAATATAGAAGGTTTCTTAGAGCAGTCTTGAAACTCTGTGGGTAAGTAATATTTCTGATGTGTAGAGGCAGTTTGTTCCAGGACTGGGCTGGAGAGTAGCTATACAAGTTTTGCCCTATTTTCCTTTTAGGTTTGTAGATAGTGAGGAGGTTTTGTTAAGAACTACGGACAAATCTAGGGGGGTATAGTAGGAGACTGGTGAGGTCAGGTCAAGAGGAGGGCTGATATAGGAGAGTGTGTATGATCTGGAGTTGAGAAAGAAGTTGCTGGGGAAATTCTAACCAGTTTAGTGTTTTGAGGGCAAGGCAGTGGTGAGACTGGTGGGAATGACCTGCTGCAAATTGAACAATTTTGTTGTAGGTGGATTCTAGTTTGGTTATGAAGGAGGATTGTAGGTTTGTGAGGATTTGAGAACCATAGAAGAGGGTAGAAAGGAGGTAAGCATGGGATAGTGAAATTTTGGAGTTAGTGCTGAAAAATTTCTTATTGCGATACAGGAGACCAGGTTTTTCATGTTTTTTTTAAATGTTACAGGCAATGTGTAGATCAAATTTAAGTTGATCATCAATAATGATCCCCAGAAGCTTGGTGTAAGACTCGACTCAGATAGGTGTATTGTTTAGTGAAGAGACAGAGAAGGAAGATTTGAGATGGTTCAAGGTTTTGAGGGTAAAAAGCAGGAGTTTAGTTTTTGGGGGTTAAGAATCATCTGATTCTGGGTGAGCCAACTTTCATTTGACAGGAAGGATTTTTGCGTGAGAATGTTCAGGTCAAAGAGGGAGTCAGCTATGGTAATGACTGTGGAATCATCAGCGTATTGAACAAGAGATGACTGAGGACAGGAAGAATGCAATTGATTGGTAAAAATATTGAACAGAAGAAGGCCTAAGATAAACCCTTGGGGTACTCCCATTGTGATAGGTAAGAGAGGTGATGTAGAAGGGAGACATCTAACAGACTGTTGCCAATCTGAGAGTCTGAGAGGTAGCTTGAAAACCAGGAGATGGATGTAGGAGACAGACTGAGTTCAGAGAGTTTGGACAGAAGGAAAGGGTGGGATATGGTACTGAAGGCTTTAGAAAGGTCGTGCAATAGGGTGGAATGAGTTTGTTATTGTCCAGAGCTTGGGATATAGAGTTAATGAAAGATATGAGAGCAGGGGAGGTACTGTGTTTTGGACGAAAGCCATGTTGTGTGGGGGTGAGTAGGTTTTCTTGCAGGAGGTGGTATAGGATTTGCTTATGGACATGTTTAAGATTTTGGAGAGAGGTGAAAGAAAAGCAATATGTCTAAAGTTGGCAATATCAGAAGAGTTTTCACCCTTATGAATAGGCATGGTATAACATTTTTTCTAGATTGAAGGGATCCCTTATGAATAGGCATGGTATAACATTTTTTCTAGATTGAAGGGATTTTTACTTCTGTGAGAGAAGTTAATAAGAATAGAAATGGGAAGTGCTAGTGAGTTTGCAGCCTTACGGAGAAAGAGTGGAGGGAGATTGTCCACAAAGGGAGAGCAGAGCATTAGTTTGCTAAGTAGGGATTTTATGTAGTTTGTGGATACCGTTTTCAGTGAGAAGGCAGATGACGGATTGGGGGAAGTTGGTGGGTCTAGGGAGGTGGTGACAGTAGTATTAGGATTAGACTGAGGACATAGTCTACTGATGGTTTCAAAAAAGTAAGTATTGAAATTATTTGCAGTTTCTTGAGGGGTGTTGTTTGGACTAGGATTAGGGGATGTGGGGTTGCCTGGGTGCAGAATTTGGTTGATGGAGTTCCAGAATTTCTTGGGGATAGATGAGAGAGAGGATGGAGGAGTGTTGTAGAAGTTTTTCTTGTCATTATTGATGTGTTTCTTTATTAGGTTGCAGAGTTCTTTGTTGTGTTGATAGAACACTGCTTTGAGCAGTAATGATACTGCAGGTCAAAGTCCGGTATCCTTTGCAAAGAGACTCGTTTTACCTGAGGTCCCTGTTGATGAATTGTACATACAGGTGGAAACAGGAAGTTGGGGTGGATGATCGATTTCTAAGGGAGCTGGTTGAAGGAGCATGTAAAGTGTAAAATAGCAAGTCAGGTAAACAGGGACACCATATTGTGCCTGCTTGTGCAGCAACATACTGTATGACAAACACCTTTCCTATATCAAGATAGATTACACAAGACAGGTGGAGGTGGTCTTCATCACAGGCTGTTGAAGCTGTCCCACAGAGATTTCTGACAAAGCCATAGCAGTTTGAAGGCTGGGTGTTTTATTATTCTGTCCTAGAGAATGAATTAAAAAAATCTGACCATTGAAGAGGTAAGGTTAGGCAGATAGTAATTTCCTCTGTCAGAGAGTGGGTCAGTCTCATTTATAAGGGAGGACAATATTTGTCACTTTTCAGTGTACAGAGATTTCAAATCCAAACTTGAAAACACTGGTACCAAGCAGAACTCCTTGAAGAACTCGGGGAGAAACCAAATAATTTAGCATAATAACTTTGTCTTTATTCTTCTGTAGACTTCTTCAGGAAACATACTAAACACAAATGACACACCCCTTTATAAATACATCCATAGCCAATAAAAACACAGTCAACTAAAGCTTAAAAATACACAATCATTAACCCATAAATGATCAATATTTATACTTTCATTTAAACCTGGTAAGCAACGTGCAGATAAAGATATCTGCCATTCAACCTCCTTCATTTATACATAATTTTTAAAATTACCCCCTCTTAAATCCTTATGTACAATGTATAAAATGGTAAATGTAGATTTTTTTGAAATGCACACACTTCAATGAATGTTTATACAATGCATTATTTCCATCTGCAGATTTTATAGCGTATAAGTGCTCTCCTATTCGTGTAGCAAGACTATGAGTAGTCATACCTACATACAATGCAGGGCAAGCAGTGCATAAAGCAATGTATATCACACCTGTTTTTGTACAATTAAATCTACCAGGAACTTTGAAAGTTTTATTCAAATGCTCCAAAGAAATATAAGGACCCTCATGGATAAACCTGCACATATTGCAATTATAACATTTATATATTGCATTTTGCTTAACTGTATGTAAAGGATATATTTTTGTATCTTTGTGCTCTAAAAGCTGTTTAATATTATCGTTTCTCTTGAAAATAAACTTTGGTTTTGTACCTAAAACTTTTACCAAGTCTTCATGACCCGAAATTATTCTTCAATTATTTTTAACAATATTTTTTATATTATTATAATCCACACATATAACAATAACACGGTGTGCTATTTACATCATTCACATCTAAATCTGTAGAACTAGGTGCCCTTTTATTTTTACTAATAAAATATTCTTGAGCATAGGTGGAAATTCAGTCTCCCTTTTAGAAAATATTTCAGTGGCAATATCCGTTAAAATACTTTCTGGATAACCTCTCTCTAAAAATGTTTTTTAATAAAATCGACTTCTAAGAAAAAAATCACAGTCTTTGCTAACCATGCGTGATGCCCTAATAAACTGTCCCAGTGGGATGTTTCTTTTCATGAAAAATGGATGAGTACTTTTAAAGTGAACATAACTATTCAAAAATGTGTCTTTTCTATGTATTTTGCTAATAAATTCCTCATGCATAGAATCCCAGACAAGGTTTATATCCAAAAAATTTACATTATTGCCATAATTACCAATCTCAAATTTTAAAAAAGCAGTACTCTTCTTTAACTGCTACACAAAACCGTTTATATCAAAACCATCACCTAGAACTACAAAAAATAAATTGTCCACAAAACGGCAATAAAAAATATATTTTTAAACAATGGAAGTTTCATTAAGATCTCATATCCCCACCAACCCACAACCAAATTTGCGAATGCAGGGGCTACCGTAGCCCCCATAGCCACACCTTTTAACTGTTTATAAAACTTCTTGTTACAAATAAAATAATTATTTTCTAATAACATTTCTAAAAATCTTACATATAACATAGCATCTTTTGAATCCATCAATGCATATTTGCATAAGAAATCATGTACACATTGAACACCTTCTTGTTGTGGTATACAAGTAAATAAAGATGCAACATCTAATCTGAACATAAAAAAAAAAGAAAATTGACAACCTTTACAACTAAAATCAGAATAAAACTCTAATATTGTGCAGGAAATTTCAGGAGTCATATACAAATTACCTTAATTTTGTAACAAGAGGGCTAAAAATTGATCAAGAAATAAAGAAACACCTTCAGTGTTGCTTCCAGCAGCTGATGCTATAGGCCTAAAGGGGGGATTTACTACATCTTTATGAAGTTTAGGAATACCAAAAAGTATTCCAACACGTGGATTCTCATTGTACAAAAACATATATAAATCCAACTGTATATCCCCATCCATAAGCAATTCATATAGAAAGCTATGAATAGCATTGTAACTGTTCAAAACTTCACTTTTATGTTATTCAACAAATTTTCAATAGCTTCATTATACATTTTATAATCCATGATGACAATACTACCCCCTTTATCGGATCTTCCAGTGTTCTACTTGCAGTATAACTCAAATTATAAAAAGCTCTATTTGCCCTTTTATTCAAATCAAACTTAATGTCATTTTCACAACCCATCTCCAAATTTTTAATGGTATGATGTAGTTTTGGACTAAAACATGTGGGTTTAGAACATTTAGGTAAATCAACATAATTTAAAATAAAACTTAAATTCAACTTTCTTGAAAATAACTTCAAATCAACAATTGACTTAACATTGGCCCCACGGCTAGGTAAAAAACTAAAACCCAACTCCAAGATTTTATATTGTTCACCAGTGAGAGGACAAGTGGAGAAATGTACATATTTAGTTTAGTGGCGCATTTGCGGATATATCCATGAGGGTCCTTATATTTCTTTGGAGCATTTGAATAAAACTTTCAAAGTTCCTGGTAGATTTAATTTTACAGCAGCAGGTGTGATATACATTGCTTTATGCACTGCTTGCCCTGCACTGTATGTAGGTATGACTACTTGTAGTCTTGTTACATGAATAAGAGAGCACTTATATGCTATAAAATCTGCAGATGGAAATATTGCATTGTATAAGCATTCATTGAAGTGTGTGGGTTTCAAAAAAATTTACATTTATCATTTTAGACATTGTAAATAAGGATTTAAGAGGGGATAATTTTAAAAATTATGTAGCTATGAAGAAGGTTGAATGGCAGATAGCTTTATCTGCACATTGGTTACTGGGTTTAAATGAAAGTATAAATATTGTGTTTTTTACTAAATAGGAGATTGGTCAGTTAAGGATTAATGATTGTGTAATTTGAAGCTTTTATTGACTGTGTTCTTATTGGCTATGGATGTATTTATAAAGGGGTGTGTCATTTGTGCTTAGTATGTTTTCTGAAGAAGTCTATGGACGAATAGCAACAAGGTTATTACGCTAAATTATTTGGTTTCTCCCTGTGTTCTTCAAGGACTTCTGGTTGGTAACAGTGTTTTGGTGTTTGGATTTGGTTGTACTGGTTCACGTTTTTTGGCTTTTCGTTTTTTGGTACAGAGGTTTCACTGATGATTAGAGAACTGCTTTGCTTATTTAAGATTAGATATTTGTAGATATTTGTTTCATTGAATATTGTGCTCTCTGTCTCTCTGCAGTTAGTCTCCCACCCCACCTCCCTATTCCTGTTGTGGTGTTAATCTTGGTGGCTTTGGAATTGCCCGCTCCTGCTGTAAATCTGTTTTTGGACACTCCTCCTGGGCCCATCTCATTTGCTCACTCAACTGAGTACAGCGAGATCATATTTTGATTTCAGACACTCCTACCAGTCCCATCTCCTCTGCTGTGTACAGAGACAGCACTTGGGAAGAACATCCCCTATAGTATCTTAATCTGCTTTGTTCCCTCCCTCTCCACTAACAAAATAAAAATTATTTATACTTTCTTGAGCTGCTCTTACATAACTGTCTTCTACCTTATTACCTTAATTTGCTGTTCTGTGTGCTTTTAAGTGCTCAAGTGCTCTTATTCTGCACTTGGCGCTTCCATTTTGATTTTTCATAACTTACTGCTCTCTGCACTTGTTTTCTGTTATTTTTAACTTATCTGCATTTATTTAAACTGTATTTGCCTTAATATTGCTACACACTCAAGTGTGCTAGCTTGTACTGCATTTAAAGTGTTTTTGCTACTGTTTTAACTGCTTTTCTGCAAAGAAAAAAAGTTCTAAGCTTGTTTCCTGCCTTTCCTGTAACTAGTCTAGTCCAGATATAGATTTGCTGTATCCAGGACTGTTTTGTAGGTTTATGAGCCCCCAAGACATTTCTGTGTTGGAGAGAAGCCTTCTTGCTTATCAGTGGGAGTGGTAAGCACTAGGTAGCCTATCTACCACAAAAAGAGTAGTGTCTCACCCAGAAATTGTACTTTATTGGCCATTTGGGCAGTTTTTCCATCCTTTTCAACTTTCTGGTTTAAAAGCCTGGGTTTGCATTTGTTTAAGCTCCATGGATCCAGCTCTGACATCCTGCAGACTACAAGAGCAACAGGAAGGAGAAAGAGATACTCTAAGTGCCTCCATTTTGATTTTTTTTTCATAATCTATTGCTCTCTGCCTTGTTTTTGTCATTTTTAAGTTCTCTGCAGTTATTTAATTTGCATTTGCTTTAATATTGCTACACACTCAAGTGTGCCAGCTTTACTGCATTTAAAGTGTTTTTGCTACTGTTTTGACTGCTTTTCTGCAAAAAAAAGCTCTAAGCTTGCTTCCCACCTTTCCTGTAACTAGTCTAGTCCAGATAGAGACTTGCTGTATCCAGGACTGTTTTGTAAGTTTCTGAGCCCCCCAGACCTTTTTGTGTTGCAGAAATTGTAGTTTATTGGCTGTTTGGGCATTTTTTCCATCCCTTTCAACTTTCTGGATTAAAACCCGTGTTTGCGCACTGTGCAGCAGCGCTCAGCTGAGGTAAACTATTAGCGGTGCCAGACAGTTTGCTGTCCAATCTTTCCCTTAG
Organism: Protopterus annectens; assembly: GCF_019279795.1. Classification (NCBI taxonomy): domain Eukaryota; kingdom Metazoa; phylum Chordata; order Ceratodontiformes; family Protopteridae; genus Protopterus; species Protopterus annectens. The sequence goes on along the minus strand of NC_056728.1, from coordinate 236,924,522 downwards.
AACGAGCTTGTTCTTTTACTTCTTGCGCTTTAATTAGCGTAATTGGCTAGCACTTTAATAGGCTTTTGTAGCATTCATTGTAGCACACTTAGGTGCTATCAGCACTAGCTATTCCTACGCAGTAACAGCACCAGTACATATTAGTTATGACCACCCCTCCAGGTATGATTGTACAGCAATTTCCTGTGGTTTATCCTGCTAACCTGGTGCACTGGGGCATTCTGAGACAGTGTGGCAGCTGTCTAATGTACACAGACAACCCTCTCCTCTTACCTCCCAACACTCATACCTATGAGAGATGCACTTATATCACCCAAATGGAAGCAATTCACACTCCAACCAAGACTGGACTAGCTGATCAAGAGGAGACGGTCAACACATGTAACTTACTAGATAGAACACACAGCCCTCAAAAACACCAACCATCACAACCCACACATAGAAACACAAACCATCCACCCACCTTTGCAGAGGCTCTCAATAAAAAATGCACCCAAACAACAGAGAACCCCCAAGACAGAAATGCACTTGACCACCAAAACACAACACCAACCCCAGAACACATAGCTCACCACCACAGTGTGCCCCTCAACCCAAGGCCCTAAGGCAAAACACTTTGCCCAATGTACTAATCATAGGAGTTACAATTGTGAGGCACACTGGTGTCCCACTCACTAGGTTGAACAAGGAGAAGGTGACAGTCAGTTGTCTGTCAGGTGCCAGGATCCACCACATAACACATGCACTCAGGTCACTCCACAACAAGTACAAATATGACTCAGTCATTGTCCATGTGGGTGTGAATGACCTGAGACGTACTTCCCTGGACCACATGAAAAGAGATGCGATGGAACTCTCAGATTATGTGGCCCAGGCAGGTATGACCCTAGCCCTGAGCAGTATTCTACCATCACCCAGAATGATACCACAGTTCGAGCAAAAAATGATTGACTTCAACAATTGGCTAAGTTTCTGGTGTCATTCTAAAGGGATCCAGTATCTGTCTGCCTGGGATGACATGATTGACAGACCTTGATGCTTTGCCAGAGACGGCCAGCATCTGTCACCCCTGAGATTCTGGGCACTGGCTAAGGCTCTTGCCACCCCTATAGTGCCTTTTTTAGGCAGTATTGCAAAGACCTAAATTCCGCTGTAACAGCTACAAACAAATGCAATCTGAAGGTCATGCTGCTGAATGCTAGAAGTCTAAATCTCCTGGTTTAAAGAGGCAGAAAGCATTCCTGTGCTCCCAGGCTACAACTCATTCCATAACTTTCGGCCCCAGAATGTGGCCAGAAGCTCCAAAGGTGGTGGTGTCTCCATATTCTTAAAGGATACACACACCTTTAGACTGGTAGCCCAGCATAATGCATCTGAGATATTTCAGGTACAACTAACACTGAGTAAGACAGCGATACAAGTAATAGCCTGCTACAGAACCCCAAACATGTCTCTAGATTTACATGCCAACTTCCTAAGCACTCTGGAATCTATCAAGGTCCAACCCAATACTCTCATACTGGGTGACTTCAACTACCCTTCCATCAATTGGGAAAACTATTCAAGCACCAATGTACAGGCCCAACACTTTTTGGAATGTATCAATTCAAATGCCCTGGATCAGCTCATTCTGACCCCCACTAAAGGAAGCAACATCCTCGACTTGGTTATCACCAACATGGGAGACCATTGCTCCACACCTATAGTCAGTTCCTCCCTGGTTAAATCTGACCAGAAAATGATCATCATGGAAATCTCCATCTCACCTACAGCCCCCGCTAAGGTGACCACCCTGAAAAACTTCTCTAAATCCGACTTTGGGCTCCTAAATGCAGAGGTGGCTAACTTCTCGACACTCATCCCAATCGAAAATAGCTACATGACTGCCGAATCACACACCAGTGCACTGTACGAGCATGTACATAAATGCATGGACCTTGCCATACCAAATAGAACTAAGACACTCTCCTCCAAAAAAAGAAGCCAATCTGGTGGTCCCCAGCCATCAATAAACTCTACAACAGAAGGAAGAAACTGTTGCAGAAACAAATGAAGTTACAAGACTGAAAAACCTCCCTTATTAGTCTCAACAAAAAGCTGAGATCCCTTATCAAATCCTCTAAAGCCAGCTATGAAGGCAGAATTGTGGCTGACATCAAAAATAACCACAAAGCCTTATATAGCTATATCAAAAACATCAAAGGCAATACCCAGATTTGCTCTGAGTTATTGCACAATGACACCTCCTATACTGAGCCAACAAATACAGCCAACATACTGGCCAACAGATTCAGTGCCAACTTTACCCTCTCCCCCCCAGGCCCTATCACAATACGAGATGAAAGCCTGGTACACACCATTTATGTGGCACAGGTAAAAGCTGTATTGTCCAAAACCAAGAATACAGCATCCATGGTACCTGATAATATCCCTGGCTGTGTCCTACATGAGCTACAAAATGAACTGGCATCACACCTGTGTGCCCTGTTCAATCACAGCCTTACCCCAGACTATGTCCCTAATGAATGTCACACTGCTACAGTCATCCCACTCCATAAAGGGGCAGCAACTACAGACCTTGGGAGCTTTTGCCCCATTAGCCTGATAAGCCTGGTATGCAAAGCTATGGAGCACATCATCATCATCATCATGTACCTGATTAACAAAAATATAGGCAATGTCCAAACTCTTGACCCCACTCAGTTTAGCTTTGTCAAGGGGAGATCCTGCCCGCTGAACCTGGTTGACTCCTTCGAGGCAGTCACAGAGGCTGTGGATGAGGCTACGGCAGTGCATACAGCCTACCTTGACTTGGCCAAGGCCTTTGATACCATTCCCCACTCAGGTATCACTGAGAAACTCACCAAACTAGGCATCAATCCTTACATCACTGGGTGGGTTGCAAATTAGCTCACAGACAGGACCCACAGATTGAAAGTTGCGGATTCCAAGTCAGACTGTCAATCAGTCATGAGTGGAGTCCCACAGGGCTCGGTCCTGGGCCCTCTCCTTTTTGGCATCTACTTCTCAGAAGTCCAGACCAACACAAAAAGACTCTGGCTGACCAATTTCACTGATGACTGCAAGCTAAGAGTCATTATCAACTCCCCAAGTGATGCAGACATCCTACAAAAGGGCCTCTCTGAGACCAATGACTGGTGTTGGAACCATGGCCTAAAGCTTAATGCCAAAAAATGTATTATCATCTCCTTTGGAAAAATCTCAGTTCCCATGAATTACCACATTGATGGGAACCCACTGAGCCCAGGTCGACAGCCACCTCACCTTCGACCACCACATTGCCACTGTGGTCAGAAAGTCCTTCTACACGGCACATCTTATAACCAAAGGTTTTGCATTCAGGAAGAAAGAGGTCATCATCTCTCTCTACTCATCCCTCATTAGACCAATCATCGAATATAACACCCCATTTGGCATGTACTTGACCAGACACCTACAACAGCTGGAGAGACCACAAAAGTACCTCACAAAAAGAATCCTAGGCCTTAAACACATCCTCCATGAACAGACTCAAGAAACTTCAGCTGTTCTCAGTCTCTTATCGTCTACTTAGAGGTGATCTCTGCTTGACTTACAAAGCCATGTCCAACCCAGCCCTACTTGAAATGCTACACCTAAAGAAATCCCAGTCCCCCTGCACCACATGCTCCAGAGATCACAACCTCATTACCACAATTAACAGAACATGCTGGAGGGACAGGTTCATCTCCCAAAGACTGCCCATACTCTGGAATAAGCTTCCCATTAATGTCAAGCAGAACACCTCACTGGCCCTCTTCAAGAGAAATCTTGGCAAGTGGATGGGTAACAGAAAGTTCACTCCATGGATCATTCCAGTTTCATTACCAGATATGGGCACTGTGAACTAACATTGGGCGGCACAGTGCCTGGGCAATTTTTTGGGGGCTAGGCTTGTAAAGGCTCCAGGGCCATTAGCCTAGTACACACTTATGAACACCTATGAACCTGTGGGAACAGTTAAGGTGTTGACTTACATAATCTATGTTGAAGGACGTTCTTCCTTGAGTTAGCTTCTGTTAAAGGACATTGGGATGATAAGCAATATACCACTGAACTGAAGTAGCATACAGGTCTCTGAACATGGAGTGAGAAGTTAGTTTCATTAGTAAGGTGGTCAGTATAGTATAGCTGTAAAGGTTATATGGAAGGATTAATAGGTTCATAGGTTCATAGGTTCATACTAGGCTATCTGCCCTGGGGCAATTATAAGCCTAGCCCGATTCTGTATGGCTTACGCCACCCCTTGATTTGAGTATACTGTGCCCTTTTTAAGGTTTAGTTTACTGTGCCTCTGTCTAATAGTGACACGGGAGTAATCCCTGGGACAAACCTACGATCCCCCATCCACCTATCGAGATTCTTCTTGAAGAGATTCAGTGAGGTGCTCTGCCTCACATGAACTGGAATTCTATTCCAGAGCGAAGGAGCCTCTGGGTTATGAACCTGTCCCTCCAGCAAGTTCTATTTATTTCTGTGCTGAGGTTCAAGTCCCTCGAGCGTGTGGCTCTAAGGGATTTAGATTTACTGAGGTGGAGCATGTCCATTAATTCTGGATTTGACATAGCTTTGTATGTCAGGCATAGATCGCCTCAGTAGGGTATGCAACTGAGTAGAGCTGGAGTTTTTTTAACCGAGCAGCATATGGCATCTGTTTGAGACCCTTGATCCTCTTGGTGAGATACCTTTGGGGTATTTCTAATTGCTGCAGGTGTCGGGTAAGGTACATCCCAAAAGGGGCATTGTATTCTATGATGGGCCTGATAAGGGATGAATAAAGGGGTATGATTACCTCTCGATCTAGATGCGAAACCCTTCGTGATGAGGTGGGCTATGTAGAAGGTCTTTCTAACCACTTTGGCAATGTGGTTTTCAAAGGAGAGATTGCTATCAACTTGGGTCCCCAGGTCCCTAATAACTTTCTCTGTACTTAATGGGTTTCTGCCTAAGTGGTAATTTGTGGGCACATTGTTTTTGCCAAAGGGTATGACTATACATTTTTTGGCATTTAGCTTTAAACCATGGCGCTGGCACCAGTTATCTGTTTCTGTGAGACCTTTTTCAAGGATGTTTGTGTCAGCTGGAGAGTTGATTATGGCACCCAGTTTGCAGTCGTCTGCGAACTTGGTGAGCCATAGTCCTCCCACGTTTGCCTGTACCTCGGAAAAGTATATACCGAACAAGAGTGATCCCAGGACAGAACCCTGTGGGATGCCACTTGTGACCGGTTTCAAGTCTGACATGGCTCCAGCAACTCTCACTCTGTGGGTTCTGTCTTTGAGCCAGTTTGCGACCCATCTTGTGACATAGGGGTTTATATTTAAGCTGGATAGCTTATCTATGATGCCCGAGTGGGGTTCATAGGTTCATAGGTTCATACTAGGCTATCTGCCCTAGGGCATTTATAAGCCTAGCCCAAAGTTATGTGGCTTACGCCGCCCCTTATGTTAGAAATACTGTGCCCATTAGTTTGTTTTGCCTCTGTCCAGTAGTGACACAGAGATGATTCCCGGGGTAAACCTACGATCTCCCATCCACCGGTCAAGATTTCTCTTGAACAGAGCCAGCAGGTGCTCTGCCTCACATGGACCGGGATTTTATTCCACAGCATGGGGAGTCTTTGGGTGATAAATCTATCCCTCCAGCACGTCCTATTTATATCCATGCTAAGGTTTTAGTCTCTTGCTCTAGTGGTTTTGGTGGATTTGGCTTTTTTGAGGTGGAGCATGTCCATTAATTCCGGGTTGGCCATGGCCTTGTATGTCAGGCACAGGTCACCTCTGAGCAGACGGTATGCAACTGAATAGAGTTGGAGTTTCTTCAGTCTGGCAGCATATGACAGGTGTTGAGTCCCTTTATCCTTTTGGTGAGGAACTTTTGGGGTCTCTCCAATTGCTGCAGGTGTCGGGTGAGATACATCCCGAATGGGGCATTGTACTCAATCATTGGTCTGATAAGTGAAGAGTACAGGAACAATGACCTCACTTGATCTGGATGTGAATCCCTTCATGATCAGGTGGGCAATGTAGAAGGTCTTTCAACCACTTTAGCAAAGTGAGTGTCAGACGAGAGGCCACTGTCAACCTGGGTCCCCAGGTCCCTGATAACCTCTTCTGTGCTTAGTGGGTTGCCACCTATATGGTAGCTTGGGGTTACCTTGTTTTTCCTGAAGGGTATGACTATACACTTTTGCATTTAACTTCAGGCCATGGCTCTGGCACCAGCTATCAGTTTCCGTGAGACCCTCTGAAGGATGTCTGTGTCCGATGTACTATCCACTATGGCACCCAGTTTGCAGTCATCCAAGCGTTGTGAGCCATAGTCCTCCTATGTTTGCCTGTACTTCTGAGAAGTAGATGCCGAACAATAGGGGCCAAGGACTGAGCCCTGTGGGACTCCACTTGTAACTGGCTTGGAGTCTGACATGGCTCCAGCAACTCTAACCCTGTGGGTTCTGTCCTTTAGCCAGTTTGCAACCCATCTTGTGACATATGGGTTTACATTTAAGCTGGTAAGTTTCTCTATAATACCCAGTGGGGTATTGTGTCGAAGCTTTTGCAAGGTCAAGGTAGGCTGTATGGACTGCCTTTCCCTCATCAATGGCCTTGGTGACTGTTTCGAAGAAGTCAACCAAGTTCAGAAGGCAAGATCTGCCCTTGACAAAGCCAAACTGGGTTGGGTCCAAGGTCTGCAAGTCCCCTATGTCCTTGTTTATGAGTTCCATTATGATCCTCTCCATAGCTTTGCAGACCAGGCTTGTTAAGCTTATGGGGCGGTAATTACCAGGGTCCGTAGAGGCACTGCCTTTGTGGAGTGGGACCACAGTTGCCATACGCCACTCCTTGGGCACATATCCTGTGGTGAGGCTAAGATTAAACAGCTGCCTTATGTGCGGGTTTAGTTCTTCATTGAGTTCATGTAGCACACAGCTGGGGACCCCATCCGGTCCCATTGATGCTGTGTTTTTAGCTTTAGAGAGAGCTTTCACCTGCATTTGAGATGTCTGGGAGGCTACACTCAGTTGGGATAGTTATCTCTCCTTTTGGGGAGAGGGGTGAAGTTTCTGAACCTGTCTGCCAGTATGTTGGCAATGTCTGTGGGTTCAGTGATTTTTGTATCATTTTGGACTAATTCTGAGCATATCTGGGAGTTTCCACCCAGGTTTCTGACATAGCTGAAGAAGGCCTTATGATTGTCTTTTGAATCTATGGCAATTTTTCTCTCAAAGTTGGCCTTGGATGATTTTATGAGGGATCGTAGTTTCTTGCTAGTGCTGATCAAAGATGCCTTCCCTTTTGGGATTTTGCTCTATCATGTAATAGCTTTCTCCTCTTATTGTAAAGTTTGTTTATGGCTGGGGTCCACCAGACTGGACGTTTGCCCTTGGTGGAAAGAGTCTTGGTTTTATTTGGGATTGCCTGATCCATGCAGTCCTGAAGGTGTTCATAGAAGGCATTTGTAAGGGCTTCCGCAGCTTGGGTTGTGGTTTCCATTGGCTCGGGGGCCTTGAAGGATACCACACCTGTCTTGAGTAGTGTGAAGTTTGCTTTAGAGAAGTTCTTCACTGTGGTCTTTTTTGTTTGGGGTGGGGTCGGGATGTGGATTTCTAGTGAGATTAGTTTATGATCTGATCTCACCAATGAGGGATATACTTCAGGTGTGGAGCATTTTGTCCCCATGTTCGTGATGATGAGATCTAGTATATTTTCTCCTCTTGTGGGGACGGTGACTAGTTGTTCCATGGCATTTGAATTTATGAACTCCAGGAACCTTTGGGCTAGAAAGTTTGGGCTTGAGTAATGTTCCCAGTCTATATTCGGGTAGTTGAAGTCACCCAATATGATGGTGTTTGGTGATACATTTATACCCTCCAGTGTCTTCAGGAAGGCTGTGTGGGTTTCCTGAGTTTGAGAGGGTGGCCTGTAGCATGCTACAAATTGTAGAGCAGTTTTGCCTATGGTTAATTGCACCTGGATGGTTTCCGATGCGTGGGTGTGGGTATCCTTGATGAATATGGATACACCCCCTCCTTTTGTGGTGTGGTCTGGGTTTTGGGGCCGGAACGCATGATATGAGATGAAACCTGATAGAGACTGCCTGCTCTCAGGAGCCTTGAACCAGGTTTCAGTCACAGCACAGACATCGATGTTCTCCATACTGAGAAGGGCCTCGAGTGCGTGCATTTTGAGATTTAGACTTCTGGCATTGAGCAGCATTACCCTTAGTTTCTTCACGTTTTTGTTTTCTAGGGTGGTAGGTTTAGAATTTGAGCCTTGCTTAAAAAAGGCACTATGGGGGTGGCAAGTGCCTTAGCCAATATCTGGAATCCCAGGGGTGACAGGTGCAAGCCATCCCTTGCGAAGCAGCGTGGCTTGTCGAGCATGTCATCCCAGGCAGACAGGCACTGGATCCCCTTTGAATGACACCATAAATTAAGCCAATTGTTAAAGCTGATCATCTTGTCACTATATTGTGGCATCATTCTTGGTGAAGGAAGGATACTGCTCAGGGTCAGGGTCATACCTGCCTGGGCTACATAATCAGAGAGCTCCTCTATGTCTCTTTTCATGTAGTCCAGGGAGGTACGTCTCAGGTCGTTCACACCAGCATGGACAATGACTGTGTCATACTTGTACTTGCCGTGGAGTGACCTGAGTGCTTGTGTTATGTGGCGGATTCTAGCGCCCGATAGACAGCTTACCGTGACCTTCTCCTTGTTCAGCCTGGTGAGCAGGACGTCAGTGTGTCTGACTATGGAGTCACCTATGACAAGTATGTTTGGTGTTGTATTTGGCCTTAAGGGCAGTGACTGCTTTGCACACTGATTTTGTTGTTTATGTGTTGTTTGTGTGGTGTATTGAATTTGCAGTTGCTTGGGTGTCTGCTTTGGAGGCCTCTGCTGTTTAGGTAAATTTTTACTCAGAGCCTCCGAGTATGTCTTAGTGTGTTTATGTGTTTGATTCCGTGGTGTGGTTGAGTTATGTGAGACTGGTATTGTGGTGTGTGTAGTTGCCTTCTCCTCCTGCCTGGTCTTGCCAGTCCTGAGTTGAGAGAGCTCAGCCTCCAGTCTGGCTAAATAGCTGCATCTCTCACAAGTGTTAGTGTTACGTGGGAGGAGGAGACGGTTGTCCGTGTACATGAGGCAATTGTAACATTGTCTCAGAATTCCCAGATTCACCAACTGGGCAGGAGAGGATGCCAGCATCTGACCCTTCGACATGCTAGAAAGAATTATGAGTTGGTATGAGACAGAAAAGTAGTGGGCTTAGCAGGGAAGTGGGCACTCCTGGGGGGTTTTGCTAGTGAGAGATTTGTATAATATAGGAGTGCTTGACCTGCAAAGAGAATGCTTATAAGACAAGGGATATGCTCATAAGACAAGTGCTGAGCTTTTTGAGAAGAAAAAGCTATTTGGAACAAGTGCTGCACTTTTTAGTGAAGGTGTAAACTGTTTAGGTTCCTAACAGAGCAGTTCTAAGGGAAAAATTGAAGAACAGGCTTTCTGGAGCCAGAAAGAGTTTAACCTTGTTTAACCGACACTGCCCGATGCTGCTCTAGTGGCAACTCCGCGCTAAATTGCACTAAAGCACGTTAAAGCGTGCTTGATAGCAGGGGCTGGAAAGAAGCAGGAATAGACCCAAAACGGACAATAAAACTACAGTTTCAAGTCAGTAACCACCTCTACGGGGGGCAGGGAAGCTGCTTAATGTTGTTCACTGCCACTGATAAACAGAGAGACTTTCCTATAGCCCAAGCAAAAATGGCCTCACAGAAACTTTCAAACAGTTCAGGAACAGCAAGCCTGTAACTGAACTCTTTTAACTCTCAGAAAAGTGGGAAAAAAGCAAGATTTTTTTTTTTTTGTTTTGTTTTTTACAGAGATAGCAGAGGTTCACAAGTAATATCAAGTTATAACAGTGCAGTAAATGACCCCACACAAGAGCGCTAGGTCAAGGACAGAAAATATGCAAGTTTTAAGAAAAAAACGATTTAAAATTAAGTGCAAACAGGAAATTCAGCAAACAGCTTTTGGTTGTGCTCTAAATACAGCTACTAATACAGAAATCAAGTTTAACAAGCCAGAAAATGCTCAAGCTAGGCAGCTATGCAGAAAAACTTAGCAAATAAACAGAGAAAAAATACTTAAAATCTCAAAAGTGGCTCCCTTCTTCTCTCAGCGTGTTTTCCTGTGGACTACCTTCCCTTCATCTATGGCTTTGGTGACTGTTTTGAAGAAGTCAACCAGGTTCAAAAGGCAGGATCTGCCCTTGACAAAGCCGAACTGGGTAGGATCTAGTGTCTGTAGGTCCCCAATGTCTTTGTTTATGAGCTCCATGATGATCCTCTCCATAGCCTTGCAGACTAAGCTAGTCAGGCTTATGGGGCGATAGTTTCCAGGGTCTGTAGAGGCTCCACCTTTGTGTAGTGGGACCACTGTTGCTGTACGCCATTCTGTGGGCACATATCCTGTAGTGAGGCTGAGATTGTATAGCTGTTTTATTTGAGGGATTAGTTCCTCTTGGAGTTCATGTAGGACGCAACCAGGGACGCCATCTGGTCCCATGGAAGCAGTGTTTTTTGCTTTGGAGAGGGCAGCCTTCACCTGAGCATCAGAGATGTTTGGGAGGCAGCCCTCTGCTGGGATAGATACTTGCTCTTTGGGGGAGGGTGGAGAAGTTTTCACTGAACCTGTCTGCCAGGATATTGGCGATGTCTGTGGGTTCAGTGTATTTTTTGTCATTTAGAATCAACTCAGAACAAGTCTGGGAGTTGCATCCCAGGTTTCTAACATAACTGAAAAAGCCTTATGATTGTCTTTGGTGTTCTGTGCAATTTTTCTCGAAGCCGGCCTTGGAGGATTTAATGAGGGATCGTAATTTTTTGCTAGTACTGATCAGAGATGCCTTCCCTATTAGGGATTTTGCTCTATCATGTAGTAGCTTCCTCCTTCTGTTGTACAGTTTATTTATGGCAGGGGTCCACCAGACTGGACGCCTGCCTTTGGATGATTGGGTCTTGGTTTTGTTTGGGATAGCATGATCCATGCATTCCTGGAGATGTCCGTAGAATGCGTTTATATAGGATTCTGCAGTTTGGGCCATAGTTTCCACTGACCCTGGGGCCTTGAAGGATTCCACTTCGGTTTTGAGAAGTGAGAAGTTCACTTTTGAGAAGTTTTTCACTGTGGTTTTCTGGGCTGGGGGTGGGGTCAGGATGTGGACATCCAGTGAAATTAATTTATGGTCTGATCTTACCAATGAGGGATATACTTCTGGTGTGGAGCATAGAGTCCCCATGTTGGTAATGATCAGGTCTAGTATGTTTTCCCCTCTTGTGGGAGTGGTGACTAGTTGTTCTATAGCATTTGAGTTTATAATTTCCAGGAACCTTTGGACTTTGGTGCTGGGGCTTGAGTAGTGCTCCCAGTCAATGTTTGGGTAGTTGAAGTCGCCCAATATAATGGTGTTCGGAGAGATCTTCATGTTCTCCAATGTTTTCAGGAAAGCCGAGTAGGATTCCTGACTTTGAAAGGGTGGTCTGTAGGATGCTTTAAACTGAAAAGCAGTCTTGCCCACTGTTAGTTGCACATGGATGGTCTCCGATACTTCGTGCAATGCCACTAACCTGGAGGTGTGGATATCCTTGATAAATATGGAAACTCCCCCTCCTTTTGTGGTTCAGTCCAGGTTTTGGGGCTGAAAAGCACGATATGAGGTATAGCCTGGTAGTGCTGGGGTGCTCTCTGGAGCCTTGAACCAGGTTTCTGTCACTGCACAGATATCGAAGTTCTCCATACTGAGGAGAGCGTGCATCTTGAGGTTAAGACTTCTGGCATTTAGCAGCATTACCCTTAGTTTCTTGTTCCTTGTGCTGTCTATGGGGGTGGGTTTGACTTTTGAGCCTTGCTTAAAAAAAGGCACTATGGGGGTGGCAAGAGCCTTTGCCAATATCCGAAAGCCCAGTGGTGACAGGTGCAAGCCGTCCCTAGCGAAGCAGTGTGGCTTGTCGAGCATGTCATCCCAGGCTGACAGACACTGGATCCCCTTTGAATGACACCAAAATTTTAGCCAATTGTTAAAATCGATCATTTTGTCTTTGTACTGTGGCATCATTCTAGGTGAGGATAAGATACTGCTCAAGGTCAGGGTCATACCAGCCTGGGCTACATGATCAGAGAGCTCCTCTATGTCTCTTTTCATGTAGTCCAGAGAGGTACGTCTCAGGTCATTCACACTAGCATGTACAATGACTGAGTCATATTTGTATTTGCTTTGGAGTGACCTGAGTGCTTGCATTATGTGGCGGATCCTAGCACCCGACAGGCAGCTCACCATGACCTACTCTTTATTCAGCCTGGTGAGTGGGACGTCAGTGTGTCTGACAATAGAGTCACCTATTACAAGAGTATCAGGTGTGTTATTCAGCCTTAAGGGCTGTGGCTGCTTGGCACACTGACTTTGTGGGTTATGTGTTGTGTGTGTTTTGTTTTGAGGTAGCGTTTGCTTGGATGTCTGCTTTGGAGGTCTCTGTTGCTTAGGTAGATTTTTATTTAGAGCCTCCGAGTATGTTTTTGTGTATTTATGTGTTTGGTTCGCTGATGTGGTGGGACTATGTGATACTGGAATTGTGTTGTGTGAGGTTACCTTCTCCTCCTGACTGGTTACACCAGTTTTGAGATGAGAGGATCTAGCTTTGTTTGTGTAACTTGAGCACTAATCCAGACATTCTCTAAAGTATTCAATGGTATTTATTACTGCTTGGTTGTAACTTGATTAAAGTGTAGCTATCATTCAAGTCTTTTGGATTAAGCACTTGGGCTTCAGACCAGTTGTTTTACATTAGGAAGGTTTGTGGCAAGCACTGTGGTGGCAGGACAGGTAGCTTTCATCCTTCTAAGTTGGGAACTGCTGATTGAGAGCCCAGTGTCCAAGTGTATTAGTTCTGGTTTAGGCACTTGGGCTTCAGGCCAGTTATTTTACATTAAGAAGGTTCGTGGACTGCACTCTTGTGGGAGAAGAGGCTGGACTCTGCCCTTCTGAGCTGGGAATTTTCTGGTTAAAGGTTTATAGTGCCTGAATATTTGAACTGTATCTTACTGAAATTGGTTCACCTTGTTTGCTCTACCATAGACTAGATCCAGGCCTACTGAATCTAGCTTTGTTTATATACTTGTTGTTTGTTTGCTTATTATTTCCGTGGAAGCTAATTCACCTAATACGCAACTTCTCAGCTTCTGTGGATCACTAGTGATATCTGCATTGCTTACTGTACTTATTTCCTTGTCTCACTTGAAAGAAAGTTACTGTTTGTCGTTTTGCATTTAGTTACTTGTATCACATTGCACTCAAGTTACCTGGCACTTGCTCACTAAAGCAATTATATAAGTCAGCACTAAAAATTAAAAGCACTACACCCTCACTCCCCACTGGCCCTTGTTTTCAATTAAGGATTTCCCAATATTATTCTAGCATGTCCAAAGGTCAGTTGTCAATCTCCTCTCCGGTCCAGCTGGTGAATCTGGGAATCTTGAGGCAATGTTATAACTGCCTCATGTACACAGACAACCCTCTCCTCCTCCCACATAACACAAATACTTGCGAGATGCAGCTATTTAGCCAAACTGGAGGCTGAGCTCTCTCAACTCAGGACTGGCAAGACCAGACAGGAGGAGAAGGTAACTACACACACCACAAAACCAGCCTCACATAATGCTACCACTCCACTGAATCAAACACATAAACACACAAAGACATACTGGAGGCTCTGAGTAAAATTTACCTAAACAGCAGAGGCCTCCAAAGCAGACACCCAAACAACTGCTACCTCAAGACACCCCACAAGCAACACATAAACCACAAAAGCAGTGTGCAAAGCAGTCACAGCCCTTAAGGCCAAATACAACACCAAACATACTTGTCATAGGTGACTCCATAGTCAGACACACTGACGTCCCACTCACCAGGCTGAACAAGGAGAGGGTCACAGTAAGCTGCCTATCGGGCTAGAATCCGCCACATAACACAAGCACTCGGGTCACTCCACAGCAAGTACAAATATGACACAGTCATTGTCCATGCTGGTGTGAACGACCTGAGACGATACCTCCCTGGACTGCATGAAAAGAGACATAGAGGAGCTCTCTGATTATGTAGCCCAGGCAGGTATGACCCTAACCCTGAGCAGTATCCTTCCTTCACCAAGAATGATGCCACAATATAGAGACAAGATGATCAGCTTTAACAATTGGCTTAATGTCTGGTGTCATTCAAAGGGGATCCAGTGTCTGTCTGCCTGGGATGACATGCTTGACAAGCCACGCTGCCAAGGGACGGCTTGCACCTGTCACCCTGGGATTCCGGATATTGGCTAAGGCTCTTGCCACCCCATAGTGCCTTTTTAGGCAAGGCTCAAATTCTAAACCTACCACCCTAGAAAACAAAAATGGGAAGAAATTGAGGGTAATGCTGCTCAATGCCAGAAGTCTAAATCTCAAAATGCACGCACTCGAGGCCCTTCTCAGTATGGAGAACATCGATGTCTGTGCTGTAACTGAAACCTGGTTCAAGGCTCCTGAGAGCACCCGGCACTATTAGGTTTTACCTCATATCATGCGCCCCAAAACCCGGATCACTCCACAAAAGGACGTGGTGTATCCATACTCATCAAGGATACTCACACCTCCAGGTTGGTGGCAACGCATGAAGCTCGAAACCATCCAGGTGCAACTAACAATAGGCAAAACTGCTCTACAAATTGTAGCATGCTACAGGCCACCCTCTCAAACTCAGGAACCCCACACAGCCTTCCTGAAGACACTGGAGGGTATAAATGTATCTCCAAACACCGTCATATTGGGTGACTTCAACTACCGAATATAGACTGGGAACATTACTCAAGCCCTAACTTTCTAGCCCAACGGTTCCTGGAGTTCATAAATTCAAATGCCATGGAACAGCTAGTCACTGTTCCCACGAGAGGAGAAAATATACTAGATCTCATTGTCACAAACATGGGGACAAAATGCTCCACACCGAAGTATATCCCTCATTGGTGAGATCTGATCATAAACTAATCTCACTGGAAATCCACATCCCGCCCCACCCCAAACAAAAAGACCATAGTGAAGAACTTCTCTAAAGCAAACTTCACACTACTCAAGACTGGTGTGGTATCCTTCAAGGCCCCTGAGTCAGAGGAAACCACAACCCAAGCTGGAAGCCCTTACAAATGCCTTCTATGAACACTTCCAGGACTGCATGGATCAGGCAATCCCAAATAAAACCAAGACTCTTTCCACAAAGGGCAAACGTCCAGTCTGGTGGACCCCAGCCATTAACAAACTTTACAATAAGAGGAGAAAGCTATTACATGATAGAACAAAATCCATAAAAGGAAGTCACCCTGATCATTATTAGTAAAAAATACGAGCACTCATAAAATCAACTAAGGCCAATTTTGAGAGAAAAATTGCCATGGATTCAAAGGACAATCATAAGGCCTTTTCAGCTATGTTAGGAACCTGGGTGGAAACTCACAGATATGCTCAGAATTAGTCCAAAATGATACAAAAATCACTGAACCCACAGACATTGCCAACATACTGGCAGACAGGTTCAGTGCAAACTTCACCCTCTCCCCTAAAGGAGAGATAACTATCCCAGCCGAGTGTGGCCTCCCGGACATCTCAAATGCGCAGGTGAAAGCTGCTCTCTCTAAAGCTAAAAACACAGCATCAATGGGACCGGATGGTGTCCCCGGCTGTGTGCTACACGAGCTAAATGAGGAATTAAACCCGCACCTAAGGCAGCTGTTTAATCTCAGCCTTACCACAGGATACGTGCCCAAGGAGTGGCGTACGGCAACTGTGGTCCCACTCCACAAAGGTGGCGCTCACGGACCCTGGTAATTACCGCCCATAAGCTTAACAAGTCTAGTCTGCAAAGCTATGGAGAGGATCATAATGGAGCTCATAAACAAAGATATAGGGGACTTGCAGACATTGGACCCGACCCAGTTTGGCTTTGTCAAGGGAAGATCATGCCTTTTGAACTTGGTCGACTTCTTGAAATAGTCACCAAGGCCATTGATGAGGAAAGGCAGTCCATACAGCCTACCTTGACCTTGCAAAGGCTTCGACACAATACCCCACTCGGGTATTGTAGAAAAACTTACCAGCTTAAATGTAAACCCATATGTCACAAGATGGGTTGCAAACTGGCTTAAGGACAGAACCCACAGGGTTAGAGTTGCTGGCGCTGTGTCAGACTCCAAGCCGGTCACAAGTGGTGTCCCACAGGGCTCGGTCCTTGGCCCCTATTGTTTGGCATCTACTTCTCAGAAGTACAGGCCAACATGGGAGGACTTTGGCTGACAAAGTTTGCAGATGACTGCAAACTGGGCCATAGTGGAAAGTGCATCGGACACTGATATCCTTCAGAAGGGACTCACGGAAACAGATAGCTGGTGCCAGAGCCATGGCCTGAAGTTAAACGCCAAAAATGTATAGTCATACCCTTCGGGAAAAACAAGGTAACCCCAAGCTACCATATAGGTGGCAATCCACTAAGCACAGAAGAGGTTATCAGGGACCTGGGGACCCAGGTTGACAGTGGCCTTTCTTTTGACACTCACATTGCTAAAGTGGTTAGAAAGACCTTCTACATTGCCCACCTGATCATGAAGGGATTCACATCCAGATCTAGTGAGGTCATTGTTCCCTGTACTCTTCACTTATCAGACCAATGATCGAGTACAATGCCCCATTCGGGATGTATCTCACCCGACATCTGCAGCAATTGGAGAGACCCCAAAAGTTCCTCACCAAAAGGATAAAGGGACTCCAAAATCTGTCATATGCTGCCAGATTGAAGAAACTCCAGCTCTATTCAGTCGCATACCGTCTGCTCAGAGGTGACATGTGCCTGACATACAAGGCCATGTCCAACCCGAATTAATGGACATGCTCCACCTCAAAAATCCAAATCCACCAAAACCACTAGAGCAAGCGACTTAAACCTTAGCACGGATATAAATAGGACGTGCTGGAGGGATAGATTTATCACTCAGAGACTCCCTATGCTGTGGAATAAAATCCCGGTCCATGTGAGGCAGAGCACCTCGCTGACTCTGTTCAAGAGAAATCTAGACCTGTGGATGGGAGATCGTAGGTTTACCCCGGGAATCATCTCTGGGTCACTGCTGGACAGAGGCACAACAAACTAATGGGCACAGTATTTTTTCATATAAGGGGTGGCGTAAGCCACAATAATTTGGGCTAGGCTTATAAATGCCTTAGGGCAGATAGCCTAGTATAAACCTATGAACCTATGAACCTATGAGAGCTCAGCCTCCAGTTTGGCTAAATAGTAGCATCTCTCACATATATTTGAACCTGTTTGGAGGAGGAGAGGGTTGTCCGTGTACATGAGACAGTTGTAACATTGCCTCAAAATTCCCAGATTCACCAGCTGGAGTGGAGAGGAAACCATTGACTGACCTTTGGACATGCTAGCGTAATATAGGGAAACTGAATTTAAGACAGACCAACAGAGGACAGGGTAATCGTAGAGAGTATAAGAGTAAGTAGCGCTTATGGTTTAATAGTGCTAACTTGTAGGATTACTTAATTGGACTAGTGAAGGGCCTTAGAATGAGAATATGGTGTTTAAATTGAGAGATAGAGCAGTTCTAAGGGGAAAAAGTGAAGAACAGACTTTGTGGAGCCAGGAATAGTTTAAACCCAATCAGGTGGCGCTGCCCGCTGTTGCGCTATGCACAAAAACGCGCAAAACCCCACACAAGAGTGCTAGGCCAAAGACAGATAAAATGCAAGTTTTGAGAAAAAAACGATTTTAAAAATAAGTGCAAACAGGAAATTCAGTAAACAGCTCTAGGTTGTGCTCTAAATACAGTTACTAATGCAGAAATCAAGTTTAACAAGCCAGAAAATGCTCAAAATAGGTGGCTATGCAGAAAAACTTAGCAAATAAACAGAGGAAAATACTTAAAATCTCAAAAGTGGCTCCTTTCTTCTCTCAGTGTTTTCTCCTCTTGGTGGGTGCTTCACCAACAGCCAACAAGCCTGAAAAGATGCCAAAACCACGAGGCAACCAGGTTTTATTAGAGGAAGATGAAGGAGTTTTGGAGACCCAAAATGGCCAATAAAACTACAGTTTCAAGTCAGTAACCACTCCCACAGGGGCAGGCAGGCTGCTCAATGTTTTTCACTGCCACTGATCAACAGAGAGACTTCCCTTTAGCCCAAGCAAAAAATGGCCTCACAGAAACTTACAAACAGTTCAAGAACAGCAAGCCTGTAACTGATTCTTTTAAAATCTCAGAAAAGTGGGAAAAAAAGCAATTTTTTTTTGTTTTTTTGTTTTTTCAGAGATAGCAGAGGTTCACAAGTATCAACAAGTTATAACAGTGCAGTAAATGACCCCACACAAGAGTGCTAGGCCAAAAATCAGATAAAATGCAAGTTTTGAGAAAAAAACGATTTTAAAAATAAGTGCAAACAGGAAATTCAGTAAACAGCTCTAGGTTGTGCTCTGAATACAGTTACTAATGCAGAAATCAAGTTTAACAAGCCAGAAAATGCTCAAAATAGGCAGCTATGCAGAAAAACTTAGCAAATAAACAGAGGAAAAATACTTAAAATCTCAAAAGTGGCTCCTTTCTTCTCTCAGCGTTTTCTCCTCTTGGTGGGTGCTTCACCAACAGCCAACAAGCCTGAAAAGATGCCAAAACCACGAGGCAACCAGGTTTTATTAGAGGAAGATGAAGGAGTTTTGGAATTGACCCAAAATGGCCAATAAAACTACAGTTTCAAGTCAGTAACCACTCCCACAGGGGCAGGCAGGCTGCTCAATGTTTTTCACTGCCACTGATCAACAGAGAGACTTCCCTTTAGCCCAAGCAAAAAATGGCCTCACATAAACTTACAAACAGTTCAAGAACAGCAAGCCTGTAACTGAACTTTTTTAAATCTCAAAAAAGTGGGGGAAAAAGTAAGATTTTTTTGTTTTTTTGTTTTTTCAGAGATAGCAGAGGTTCACAAGTATCAACAAGTTATAACAGTGCAGTAAATGACCCCACACAAGAGTGCTAGGCCAAAGACAGATAAAATGCAAGTTTTGAGAAAAAAACAATTTTAAAAATAAGTGCAAACAGGAAATTCAGTAAACAGCTCTAGGTTGTGCTCTAAATACAGTTACTAATGCAGAAATCAAGTTTAACAAGCCAGAAAATGCTCAAAATAGGCGGCTATGCAGAAAAACTTAGCAAATAAACACAGGAAAAATACTTAAAATCTCAAAAGTGGCTCCTTTCTTCTCTCAGCGTTTTCTCCTCTTGGTGGGTGCTTCACCAACAGCCAACAAGCCATTGGGAACAGCTACTGGCATATTGAGATGGGTCAGTCTTTTATTTCTCCTTATTGTTAACTTCTATCTGAAGCAAAAAAAAAAAATAATAAATAAATAAAAACAGTTCAAAGACATATTCATAGTTCTTCTGCAAACAGCCGTGTCCTGACTAACCTTGGCCTACTTGGCTGCACTTCTAACTTCTACCATGACCTTGAAGAAAGACAGTTCATGTTCCTTTCTGTAGTCTTACAGTAGCAGGAGAAAATCTGATGTTCAATAGAGCTGTAGTTTTTGAGTCTTCATCATGAAAACATTCTTCCTCACTATTTTGACTGCTGTATTTTATTTTTGTATCCCGACACTCTTCTATTTACAGAAGTCATGCAACAGTGGATAGAAGTTTGTCAGTCACAGCTCCAAAAGTAGTAAATAAGTAAAATTCAGTTATTCTTAAACACAGTAGTTTAACTATACGATATAAAAAGTATCTGCTTTCATTAGCAATTGTGGAAATTGAGTTAGGTAACACGCTGCAGGGATTTAGATGTAACACTGTAACAAATGAAGTACACAGTAGAAATCATACCAGTAGTCATGTACATTGTTAGGCCACACCTCTCATAGGTCAAAGTTCCACAATGTGACCCAGTGAGGATTAGATATGCATAAGTAGCAGCTTAGTGCAGACCTTTTTAATGAGGCATGTTAATGGTGTAAATGACCATATTCCATGCTAACAGCCTTTGTTTATGAGATTAAAGGCACCCTTATTTAAAGAGCTAGAATGCCTTATGTCTTGGCAAGGCCTCTGAGCTCCTCACGTGAGGGGGTTGCTAGGTCTTCTAAGCAATTATTTTGCACATCTGAGAGGTTGTCTTTTGCCAGTCTTGCTGTGGTCCTGTTGAATCTACACCTTCCCTGATTCTCAGGTCTGTGATACCAAGGCTGACTTCGAGAGCTCCCTTAATTATCATCTTTTTAGGAAGGTATATCTGAATTCACACAGGCTCTCTGCCATCATTTATTTTAATTATGGCCCTATCCCTATATGTCTGTTTTTATTTATTTATTTATTTATTTATTTATTTGTTTATTTATTTATTTTGTTGTTGTTTTTGTATTTTTACAGTGTTCATTTTTAGTATGTGCTATCTGTTGTTCAGTACCTAATTCAAGGAATCTAAATACATTAAATAAATAACAAGCAGATAAATGACTACAAAAAAAAATAAATATGTTTGTTCCCTGTTTATTTATTTGTGCTCACAAACTAATCCATGAGAACCTAGTGCAAAGTCAGAAGCATGAACATATAATCAGTAGAAATTCACATCACAAGTCTCTATAAATAGATGCTCTACACTGTTGTAACATTGTTTATTATGAAGTCCAGCAATCTGAGGCAAACAGTAGTAATGATGAACCTATAGATGCAGAAAGATTAAGGACATGACTGTCTTCATTAACATGACATTATTAACGTGTGCATAACAACCAACACTGTTAGCTTCTTTTCCTGCTGTTGAAAGATAAGCTGTTTTTCAGAAAAACATGGTAATATGGCCCTGTATGATCAAAGTTGCACAATGTGACTACAGAGATGTGGCCTTGGGGGCACAGGTCATATAAACAGATCACAGGCTGCATGTTACATCACATTCCATTTCCAAGATGTTCCAAATGAAATGTGTGGGGACATGACCTATGAAAGTACAGTATAGCAGGCATTCCACTTGTTGCAGCCACAGCTGGGCCTCGGATGGTGGACTGCTAAACTGATAAGAGAAATATTTGTACTCAGGCACTGATCATAGGTGTACATCTCTATGTACAGGTACTTAAATGACAGTGAAACAGCATCAATAGCTTGAAAAGTTCTTCCTGAAAAAGACAGGGATGTTAATGCAAGCTGTATGTGAGCATGGAAGGTGAATTTTATGCACCAACAAAGCTAACAGTGGCTTCTGGGGGTCTATATTATGTGATCGAATGATTAGGTGATCGAACACCTAAACACTGACCACGTAATATTGAACTGCAAAATAGCGAACGCCGCCGGGAAACATTATCGTCTGCCACAAAAAAATTAACTTTACAGCCAAACTAAGTGGGGGGGCTTTGCCCCCCCACACCCCCTGACATGGGGGCTGTGCCCCCCCCACACCTCCTAACTCAATATACCAACTCTGAGATCACTCCACAGTTGAGAAAAATCGCAAAATCCAGCAAACAGCCAAAGGAAATCTTTCCCTGCTTTAAACTGGCCGTTCGCTGTTTTTTGCTTTCGATATTACGTGGTCAATATTTAGGTGTTCGATCAACTAATCATTCAATCATGTAATATAGACCTCCTTCTGGGAACATGTGTGGCAGGACATCATTATGGATGTGACTACCTTTGGTGGTCACAACAGATCAGCACAATAGGTTGACCACAGGGTCACATGTCTGCAAGAAATCCCCTATCTATTACATGGGACAAAAAAGCAAAAGGTGGAAGTCTGTCATTGCAGACCACCCTTACTGACACAGAGAAGTTCTTGGTGTCCCTGTCTGGGGGCAATGAGAGAACACTGACACATGATCAAGGCCTGCATGAAGGAGATGGCTGGACTCTTGCATCTATCACGGATGCACCAGGTTGATTGTGTCCTAAGACACTAGCAAGGTCTGATGGTGCACCACAGGCTTGAACTTGCTGATGATAAACATGGCCAGATCTCTCCCACAGACATGTCTGAGATGCAAAAACCACATCATACAGTACTGGGAATGAAGACACTCATTCTGTGTATAATGTGTTACCTAAATGCTGTTGTAGCATTTGGGTGTGGAATTGTCACACATGTTCAGTTGCACATGTTTGTGTCTTTCGGCTTTTCCTGGTTAGGGGTCGCCACAGCAGAACTCTGGTCCACTAATGATTGGTAGTTGATTTTTACGTGCCGAGTTACCAGCCCTGACACACAACCTTCAACAAAGGTATGTCCATTCACGCATGTCTCCACGCAGAAGACACTCTAGCTGAGAATTGAACCGGACAGTGTCTTACTGTGAGGCAACAATGCTACTGCAGCACCACCACCGTGGATGTTCAGTTGCACGTAAGGGTGTTATATCTTTTTACCTTCACAGATGTAACAGTCATGGGGTTTGCCATAACAGGACAGGACATGCCTGATGTCAGTGCAGCATCACAGCCTCACAATGATGATGGCCTACTTATAGCACAGTCCCACTGTCAGCAATGGCTACTGCAGATGGTACCCTACCACCCATCTCCACAAATACAGCTACATTGCCTGTGGAACCTTTCTCTGCCTGTACACTGAGTATGGAAGGAAGGACCATCACTGGCTGTCCAACACATGCTGTATAGTTGCCTCCAGCTCACACAATAGAGTTGGCAGTGACACCACCACTGGGCAGGAATACAGCAGTAGGAAGAAGTGTACCCGTGGACATCAGTACAGTGACTCTTCCTAAGTGCCCAAACATGGCATAAATCAACAGATGTGCAGGGCAGTGATTATCATACTGCACGGCATTATTGATAACATATATGAGTAGCTCTAATGCTGCAAGCAATTATGATTCATGGAGACATACTCACCTGTTGAGGTCTCTAGATGGACTGTTGTCGGCTACAGCAGGGTTGTTCTACAAAAGAGATGCCCCAGTTGCCAAGGCCATCCAAAATCTGCATCATTTTCACCTTTGGCTCAGAACCCCTGTCACATCAGCCCAGCACAATCCTCTGCCATCTGGTGCTGCTTTGTCCCCTGGCACAGGTTCTGTGCAAGTATTCACAACATCTGGCCACCTGCCCCCCTCTCAGGAAGCTCCACTCCTGACTCAGTGCACCCTTCTCCCCCCAATCACCCACTCTAGTTGTGTAACTCAGTAGCTCTTCCACATTCCATAGCTTCCTTCCTTTCCACCTATATAGCTACTGTTGATCTCTATCACTGGGACCCACCCCACCCCACTTGTGCAAATGATAACTGTGCTCTGCCTACCCCTCTGGGAGGTTATATGTTAGGTAATGTCTGATGCACAGCATGGCCAGTCAATGCACAATACTGCTTAGCCTGGGTGTCCTGTTACATGCATCAGTATTATTCTTTGTTGTCTCTATTTGGCCCTTAGTTTTTGGAGCAGATGGTCCCTCTTTGTTAGTATTACAGCATATTAAGCCTACCTTAGCCTCACATGAGGTACCCCTGCAGCCAGTTTATCCAATGAGTCCTTATATAGAATCTCCACTGCTGCTTGGTATGACCTGTGTGGCTCTCTGTTGGCAAACCCAATCTCTAGCTGCTTGTAAAATGCCATGTTACACAGCATTGCACAGACAGCAGATATCTTGCTACAGGTCCTTCAAGCATACTCCAATGTACTGCCAGAGGAATCTAGGCAATGGAAGCAGACCTTCAACACTCCAAACACATAGTGTAGGTCTATGACAGTGTAACATTGCATGTCATCTCATCCACAATCTGCAAGCTGTGTATTGGTGTCATGAGCCATGGTTCTAGGGAGTATCCAGCATCACCTGCAAAAACAAGAGTGGACAATTTATTATAAGTGATGGCATTCAAGCACCTGCTGGCTTGTTTGTGCAGCCTGGTGGTAGGGTTCATTGTGTTTATCAATTAGGTGGCCCTGAGGGAAATCACCCAGCACAAATTATGGGTACATCTTGGATGTCTCTCAGATGTGGGAATCATGGGAACTGCCTGGAGTTGGATCCATCTGTGATGCGGAGGACACTGTCATGGAGGTAATGGCAGCTGGATCCATCTGTGATGTGGAGAACACTGTCAGGGAGGTAATGGCAGTTGGAACCATCTGTAATGTGGAGGGTACTGTCATGGAAGTAATGGCAGTTAGATCCATCTTTGATGTGGAGGACAAAAATATGCACTTTCATGGATATTAGGTGCAAGAATGTTGTTGTACTAATGTGGATGCAATTCCTTGCATCTTAAGTGAGGTTGGCTTCTGTGTTCACTGGGAAATGAGAGTGCACAAATTATCTTCCTGAATGTGCTTATCATGCTATTTCTAATATGTTTCTGAGTCACACCATCATGTTGTTTACCCTCATTTGCATTCACACTTGTTCTTATTTCAGTTATGTTGCTCATTTGTATATTACTATATGGTCATTTATATATGATGCTCACCACACTATTCTCCCAGGTAGGAAGATCATGCTACATCCATCCACAACTTATTTTCCCATTTTTGCACATGGGGTCATGGTGTCACTTAAACAGTGACAATTATCTAGAGCCAAGGTTTACACAACTGGGTGGCTAGCTCTGCCACTGGAGTTCTTTCACATCACATACTCACATCTATGATCAATTTAGAGAGTCCAGTCCACTTACTGCATGCCTTTGGAATGTGGCAGGAAACCAGAACACTTGGAGGAAACCCATGAAAACACAGGAAGGATATGCAGACTCCGCACAGATGGCACCCCAGCTGAGAATTGAACCAGGGAGCGTCTTGCTGTAAGGCAACAACACTATCCGCTGTGCCACTGAGCTCCTAGCTTATGCTACATATATCTCTGAATTGGCCCTGTGTTGCTGGTCTTTACACTATTTTGAGTAAAGTAATGCGCTAATTGTTTTTGAGTACTGGCTATATTTTGATTATGGGTCTGCTATAAGCACTTGTATGCTAGTAGCTTGCAACACACTTGCTCACTGCCAGTTGCCCTAATTGGCAAATACCCTAACTCTCACTAGCCTGATATTACTTAATTGCCTAGCCTTCTCACCACCCAACCCTAATGAACTACATAGCCCTATTTGAGCCCTGACTCTGACCATAAAACTCTCACTCACTTCTCATCCCTTAACCATTGCACACCTCTCCTGCTCCCTACCCCTAAAGTCATATGATTGCTCCTTCAGCCTAAAACCTCAGTCTCCCCTCTCTAAACCTAAAGTCCCTGACTGCTAACCAAACCTAAAACTCAACTCCCACTCCCTAAACCTAGAACTCCCTTCCTGCTCTCCAACCCTAAAACTCCTGCTCTCTAAACATAAAACTCCTTCTCAATCTCTGCCTGAAACTGTAACCTGAAGTAGTAACCCCTCCATGCTCCATAAAGCTGACACACTTACCTTGCTCAAACTCACCTACTGTGTTCTGGCGAGGTGCAGCAGATCCACTTTTTCCACTTGGATGTTGCACCTTGCCCAAACATATAGTTAAGTTCAAGCGCAAGCAGCAGCCCATGAGATCTACAAGATGCCTGATCCTCTGGCTTTGAGACAGTGGTCTTCATGTGTAGGAGACCCTATTTTTATACTTTTGTGAATTGAGGTAAAATGCTATATTCAGTGCTCTGATAACTCTGTATTGTAACAATGTCTATTTTTGCACACCCAGGGTGCTCATGCTCAGGAACGCAGCAGTAGTTGCTTTCACAGAGTACCCAGGCAGAATACTGTAATATCTAGACTTTGTCACAATGTTTCTGAATATGATGCTATGTCTTGCTGTGAACTATAAAAGTTTCTTTCATAGTTGTAGCAACAGAACTACTACTGCAAATGGTCAAGCAACCACAGCTGTATTGTTACAGAAACAAAAATGCACATCTTTTTATCCATGTAGGTTAAGAAAGGCTATAAGTGACAACAGGGTGCTGCATGAGTAAGAAAGAAACCTGAAGGATGCCTTCTGGCTGGGATTCAGAAAGAATCCTGACAGAAGAATAAACTGCAATGGCAAAACAGATGAACAGCAATGAAGAACAACATCATTATCATCTAATTTGCATATTGTTGAATCACACGGTGCTACAGAAAGTGCTAATTGTCCTTTGTTATAGTATTGACTGCTCTTGCCTCATGCAACTCATTGGCACATGCAACCCCCAGCCCCCACCGCCACACTCACAAACATGTGCACATCCTCATATCTCTCAACTGCCCCTGATTGTACAAACATTCATGATTTTTCCTCTTATATTTGCCATGTCCCTCATTATGGATGTATACAGTCAGTTAGTAATGCCAGACATTTCAGTTTCATATTTCCTGCAGTTTTTTACAGTCTTGCAGCAAAATCTGTTGCTCTGTTAACTGTTAGAGTAATATTTCAGAAGTACCCCTTCAATCAGATGGTACAGTGTTCTATATATATATATATATATATATATATATATATATATATACACACACACATACATATACCCCTTCAATCAAATGGTACAGTGTACTATATACATATATATATATATATCTATCTATATATATATATATATATATATATATATATATATATATATATATATATACATATATCTATATATCTATATATATATCTATCTATATATATATTATATATATATCTATATATATATATATATATACATATATATATATATATATATATATATATATCAGTAATGGCAGGTTTTCTGTGGATCCTTATACTTTGACAGGTGTAACTTACAAAAATTACCTCCTGCATGTAAAATGTGTACTTGTCACATCATTCTGGACTTTTGTGAGCATTTATTTGATAAATGCAATATAATTCATTTAGAACACAGTAGCCGGTGTAAAATCCAAAATCTTCTTTACTGTAACTTGTTAGCGCTTTCGTGTAGTACTATACATACACTTCTTCAGACAAGTTATTGTGAACTGCACCCTGGGTATAAATATTCACTCAAGATTGCAAAATTATTTAGTTAAATTAAATCAAATTAGATAGTTAATTAACTAATTGCTCTCAGCCCTAATTAAAACCAATTACGTTTTAATATTACTGTTTTTAAACCAAGTACAATACTATAATGAATTTACAACAATAAAACTACATTGCCATTAAAAACATCAAATTAATCATAATACATTCCATTCATAAATTTTATAAATTCAATAAACCTTATAAAAAACCTTTTAAACTATACCAACTCTATAAACTCAGCGAGTTACCAAACTAACTTTGGTTTTATAAATTTGTATGTTTGTGTTTGTATACATTTCCTTGAAGCATCAGAAAACAAGTGTATAAATATACATACACATTAAACATACCCTTTAAAAATACACTTACAACTGTATGGTCGTGTGCCTAATCTAGTTCATTTTCCCCATCTTTTAACTATGCTAGTGTTTACCATTATTTGCAATTGTTTACAATAAACATCACCTAGCAAGAGCTTTTTGTTTTAATAAACATTTAATTGAGCATGTCTCATTAATCCCAAGGTAAGC
The DNA here is from genome assembly GCF_019279795.1 of Protopterus annectens. Classification (NCBI taxonomy): domain Eukaryota; kingdom Metazoa; phylum Chordata; order Ceratodontiformes; family Protopteridae; genus Protopterus; species Protopterus annectens. The sequence continues at coordinate 236,896,861 of NC_056728.1, read as the reverse complement.
ATACGCATTTGTTTTAAGTTGCCACAGCAACTCACATTCTTCTAATTTTAAGTGCCATGGTCCACCCCTGGGGTTAATTTTTATTTTCTGTACCACATTAAACAAAAAGCTGTGGTTACTATTTTCTAAAATGTGTTTTGCCAGGGCGTTAGACATTATTCCTCTGGAGATTGCGTACATATGTTCATAAATACGTTGTTTCAAATGCCGTTCAGTTTTTCCAAAATAGAACGCAGAACATAATGTACAAGTAGCAAGATATACTACTCCCTGACTAAGACAATTGCATTTGTCATTAATGTAGTATTTTACTCCACGAATTGAAAAAGTAGATCCAGTCTTTATATATTTACAATAACTGCAATGGCCACACTTAAACATGCCTTTGTTAACCATGTATGTTCTAGAAGGGGCCTCTAATAGTGTTTTCAAAGATGGTGCCCTTCGAAACACCACTAAGGGTTTCTGTCCTAAGTTAACACTAGGATTCAATCCTTGTGTTAACAGCTCCCAGTTGTTATTCAGGATACGTCTAAATTCCACTGTTAACTCATTATATTGGGTCAAAAAACTGATATTGAAATTTGTTTGTTCATCCTGTGTATTTCTAGGAGTGTCTACTACATTAATTTCTTCTATGGTGTCTGGTACACAATTATTGTTGTACGTCTTTAGGATAGGTCCTAAAGACCCAATACGTCTCTTCCTTGTGACTTCACGAATAACTGAATTCACCAGGCTACGAGGATATCCTCTATTTAAAAACATAGTAGCCAAGAGGTCACATTCTTCTCCGAAGAAACTCTCCTCAGAACACATCCGAGACGCACGTACTACCTGACCCTTAACAACCCCTTTCTTTTGGAAGAAGGTGTGGGAACTGGTAAAATGCAAAAACGAATTACTGTAATGAGGTTTCCTATAAATGGTAGTAGTAAATCTCATCTTTTCAAGGTCCTTCTGAATCTTAATATCTAAAAAATTAATTAATGATTCATCAAAGTGGTAAGTGAACTGCAAAAATGGAACAAAGGAATTCATCTCTTCAATTAATCTGATAGCATCAACTTTATTTGCTTTTATTATCAGCAAAATATCATCTTGGTACCGCGTGTACCAGACGACTACATCCTTAAATAGTTGATGTGGGAATAGATAAGTATGCTCCCAGAAAGCCATAACTGAATTTGCAAATGCGCCCCCACAAGGGGAGCCCATTGCTACACCTGTTAACTGAAGGTACAGTTCCTTTTTGAACATGAAAAAGTTGTTATTCAATACCAGTTTGAGTAGACAAATAATTAAATCTATGTCATCACCTGGAAGGTGTTTACTTAATAAGAAGTCCCTAACCCAATCTGCACCTATTTCTTGTGGAATTGCTGTATATAAGTCCTTGACATCAGCTGTCAAGAACGCTAAGCCAACATTGAATGGAATACTATTAAGGCTATCAAGAACATGCCAAGAGTCCTTACAGATTTGGGATTCAGTTCTAAGGACTTCCTTTAATTTATTATCTACCCACTTGGCACAAGGGTAGGTAATAGATTGACGCCCATCAATGATGGGCCTAAAAGGGGGGTTTTGAATATCTTTATGTAACTTTGGTACCCCGAAGATGACTGGAATCATAGGGGCTGGCATGGTTAAATACTGAAATAAATCTGTGTTAATGCTGCCTTCAATAAATAAGTCGCTCAGGGAATCTTTTATTTTTTGATAAGATTGATTTAATTCATTCCTTGAGACTTGCGTATAATTATTAGTTGACAGCATTTCCTTTATCTGTGCTTCGTAGTCATCTTCATACATGAGCACCGCCCCCCCACCTTTATCGGGTTTCATTACCCGTATGTTATGTGCTCTTACTAAGTCAATCAAGTTATACCTCCCTACGTCTCGATGTTTATTTTGCAGAAACTCTTTATTTAAGGCTCTTAAATGAACCTCGGTTACCTTTTCAAATAATAACAAGTTATTATCCAGTGGAGGGTTATATATACTTGCCACTCGTTCTGTAGTGAACGTATTATTGTTTTCACCCAACAGTATTCTTAAATTAAGTTTACGTATGTACAATTTGAGATCACAGAGAACCCTGGCTAAGTCCGGTTTCTGTGGAAGTGAAAAATTGAAACCTTTTGCTAATAACTCAACAAGTTCATAAGGAATGTCAAATGAAGTGTAATTGTACACTCTAAAGTCATTACTGTCACTAAGGATAATAACAGGACATTTGTTTTGTAAAACTCCTGTTACCTCTTGCGTCGATTGAATGTTTTTTTGTTGTTGTTCTGGGTCCTCCTCGACCAATTCATGTTCTTCCGCTTGTTGTTGGGAGCTACACGTTGAAAACCCTGCTGATTGCTGTATTCCATACTGCCCTGGTTACCTTCATGTTGTTTGTGTTGGTTTTGATTTTGAATGCGTTCACTCCGCCTATTTTGATTAACTCCGGGGGCGTTGGAAGACAATAGTTCATTGGTTGATTCGGCACCACTTGTTGGGTTTAATGATACGTTGTCATTGGTTTCTTCAATGTCATTCACTGGCAAAGAGTAAAAATCATTACGGACCCTATTAGAAGGCGGGTCTGGGTACGCGTTACCATCAGCGTACGCTGTTTTGTCCCTATTAATTTTGCGTTTTTTGGTTTCACTAATTTTATTAAGGAGTGAATCAATGCTAGTAAATATCCTTCCATAATCATATTGGTACCGGTTAAAGTCAGGGTTTCCCTTGATTTCTTGTTCTAAAATCTCCAAACGTTGTCCAAGCACTGACATTTGCTCCGTATATTCTTTTATTAATAAATCTAAAAAATTAAGTCCTTGTTGATTAAAAAATGTAATAAGGACTTTGTGGAAGTCTGAGTGTTTAGTAACCCCCGAAGGATACTTCCACTGCCTAAGTCCTTTTGGGACGATTTTAAGGTCAATACATTCTCTAAAATATAAAATTTCCAATTGCAGTTTTTTATATTTGGACAAGCAACTGTCAAATTGTTTTAGAGATAGAACAATGTCACTAGAAGTTTCTTGCTGATTATCTTGGACATTCACGTTTTTATCATTTTGGGTTTTGAATACATTAGTTGGTGTATTCATGAATTCATGAAGAACTGGCGGTGTGGGGTTAGGCACATGAACCGCACTTTGGTTGTTAACAGCTACGGCTGTTACTGGTAGCGTTCCTCCGTTAGATGCTGAACTGATTTGCCTTACTTGTTGTGCTGGTGGAATAGTTCCTGTGAGCTGCAGAGTGCCTCTAGATTCTGGCCCAAAGCCGTCTCTATATTCTGCTGCCATACCGTTCGGTACTGGGTTAAAGCTCACTCCTGGCTTAGGTCTAACCACTGGAATACATTCAATGGAACGGCTGTTGACTTGCTTCGCCAGGTCATCGACTCGCTGGGTTAATTGTTGGATAAGGGCTGTCAAGTTGCCAATCGGATCCACATCTCGGCTTGTAACTCCACTTGAATCCAGATTAGGAGAATACAAAGACTGCGACTGTTAGGAATCACCACTTTCAGCCATGGAAATAGAAAAAACTTCAAAAAGTTAAACGAACCACAAAACAAAAAGGTGAGTCCAACAGAACACAGTAGCCGGTGTAAAATCCAAAATCTTCTTTACTGTAACTTGTTAGCGCTTTCGTGTAGTACTATACATACACTTCTTCAGACAAGTTATTGTGAACTGCACCCTGGGTATAAATATTCACTCAAGATTGCACAATTATTTAGTTAAATTAAATCAAATTAGATAGTTAATTAACTAATTGCTCTCAGCACTAATTAAAACCAATTACGTTTTAATATTACTGTTTTTAAACCAAGTACAATACTATAATGAATTTACAACAATAAAACTACATTGCCATTAAAAACATCAAATTAATCATAATACATTCCATTCATAAATTTTATAAATTCAATAAACCTTATAAAAAACCTTATAAAAAACCTTCTGCAGCTCACAGGAACTATTCCACCAGCACAACAAGTAAGGCAAATCAGTTCAGCATCTAACGGAGGAACGCTACCAGTAACAGCCGTAGCTGTTAACAACTAAAGTGCGGTTCATGTGCCTAACCCCACACCGCCAGTTCTTCATGAATTCATGAATACACCAACTAATGTATTCAAAACCCAAAATGATAAAAACCTGAATGTCCAAGATAATCAGCAAGAAACTTCTAGTGACATTGTTCTATCTCTAAAACAATTTGACAGTTGCTTGTCCAAATATAAAAAACTGCAATTGGAAATTTTATATTTTAGAGAATGTATTGACCTTAAAATCATCCCAAAAGGACTTAGGCAGTGGAAGTATCCTTCGGGGGTTACTAAACACTCAGACTTCCACAAAGTCCTTATTACATTTTTTAATCAACAAGGACTTAATTTTTTAGATTTATTAATAAAAGAATATACGGAGCAAATGTCAGTGCTTGGACAACGTTTGGAGATTTTAGAACAAGAAATCAAGGGAAACCCTGACTTTAATCGGTACCAATATGATTATGGAAGGATATTTACTAGCATTGATTCACTGCTTAATAAAATTAGTGAAACCAAAAAACGCAAAATTAATAGGGACAAAACAGCGTACGCTGATGGTAAAGCGTACCCAGACCCGCCTTCTAATAGGGTCCGTAATGATTTTTACTCTTTGCCAGTGAATGACATTGAAGAAACCAATGACAACGTATCATTAAACCCAACAAGTGGTGCCGAATCAACCAATGAACTATTGTCTTCCAACGCCCCCGGAGTTAATCAAAATAGGCGGAGTGAACGCATTCAAAATCAAAACCAACACAAACAACACGAAGGTAACCAGGGCAGTATGGAATACAGCAATCAGCAGGGTTTTCAACGTGTAGCTCCCAACAACAAGCGGAAGAACATGAATTGGTCGAGGAGGACCCAGAACAACAACAAAAAAACATTCAATCGACGCAAGAGGTAACAGGAGTTTTACAAAACAAATGTCCTGTTATTATCCTAAGTGACAGTAATGACTTTAGAGTGTACAATTACACTTCATTTGACATTCCTTATGAACTTGTTGAGTTATTAGCAAAAGGTTTCAATTTTTCACTTCCACAGAAACCGGACTTAGCCAGGGTTCTCTGTGATCTCAAATTGTACATACGTAAACTTAATTTAAGAATACTGTTGGGTGAAAACAATAATACGTTCACTACAGAACGAGTGGCAAGTATATATAACCCTCCACTGGATAATAACTTGTTATTATTTGAAAAGGTAACTGAGGTTCATTTAAGAGCCTTAAATAAAGAGTTTCTGCAAAATAAACATCGAGACGTAGGGAGGTATAACTTGATTGACTTAGTAAGAGCACATAACATACGGGTAATGAAACCCGATAAAGGTGGGGGGGAGGTGCTCATGTATGAAGATGACTACGAAGCACAGATAAAGGAAATGCTGTCAACTAATAATTATACGCAAGTCTCAAGGAATGAATTAAATCAATCTTATCAAAAAATAAAAGATTCCCTGAGCGACTTATTTATTGAAGGCAGCATTAACACAGATTTATTTCAGTATTTAACCATGCCAGCCCCTATGATTCCGGTCATCTTCGGGGTACCAAAGTTACATAAAGATATTCAAAACCCCCCTTTTAGGCCCATCATTGATGGGCGTCAATCTATTACCTACCCTTGTGCCAAGTGGGTAGATAATAAATTAAAGGAAGTCCTTAGAACTGAATCCCAAATCTGTAAGGACTCTTGGCATGTTCTTGATAGCCTTAATAGTATTCCATTCGATGTTGGCTTAGCGTTCTTGACAGCTGATGTCAAGGACTTATATACAGCAATTCCACAAGAAATAGGTGCAGATTGGGTTAGGGACTTCTTATTAAGTAAACACCTTCCAGGTGATGACATAGATTTAATTATTTGTCTACTCGAACTGGTATTGAATAACAACTTTTTCATGTTCAAAAAGGAACTGTACCTTCAGTTAACAGGTGTAGCAATGGGCTCCCATTGTGGGGGCGCATTTGCAAATTCAGTTATGGCTTTCTGGGAGCATACTTATCTATTCCCACATCAACTATTTAAGGATGTAGTCGTCTGGTACACGCATTACCAAGATGATATTTTGATGATAATAAAAGCAAATAAAGTTGATGCTATCAGATTAATTGAAGAGATGAATTCCTTTGTTCCATTTTTGCAGTTCACTTACCACTTTGATGAATCATTAATTAATTTTTTAGATATTAAGATTCAGAAGGACCTTGAAAAGATGAGATTTACTACTACCATTTATAGGAAACCTCATTACAGTAATTCGTTTTTGCATTTTACCAGTTCCCACCCCTTCTTCCAAAAGAAAGGGGTTGTTAAGGGTCAGGTAGTACGTGCGTCTCGGATGTGTTCTGAGGAGAGTTTCTTCGGAGAAGAATGTGACCTCTTGGCTACTATGTTTTTAAATAGAGGATATCCTCGTAGCCTGGTGAATTCAGTTATTCGTGAAGTCACAAGGAAGAGACGTATTGGGTCTTTAGGACCTATCCTAAAGACGTACAACAATAATTGTGTACCAGACACCATAGAAGAAATTAATGTAGTAGACACTCCTAGAAATACACAGGATGAACAAACAAATTTCAATATCAGTTTTTTGACCCAATATAATGAGTTAACAGTGGAATTTAGACGTATCCTGAATAACAACTGGGAGCTGTTAACACAAGGATTGAATCCTAGTGTTAACTTAGGACAGAAACCCTTAGTGGTGTTTCGAAGGGCACCATCTTTGAAAACACTATTAGAGGCCCCTTCTAGAACATACATGGTTAACAAAGGCATGTTTAAGTGTGGCCATTGCAGTCATTGTAAATATATAAAGACTGGATCTACTTTTTCAATTTGTGGAGTAAAATACTACATTAATGACAAATGCAATTGTCTTAGTCAGGGAGTAGTATATCTTGCTACTTGTACATTATGTTCTGCGTTCTATTTTGGAAAAACTGAACGGCATTTGAAACAACGTATTTATGAACATATGTACGCAATTTCCAGAGGAATAATGTCTAACACCCTGGCAAAACACATTTTAGAAAATAGTAACCACAGCTTTTTGTTTAATGTGGTACAGAAAATAAAAATTAACCCCAGGGGTGGACCATGGCACTTAAAATTAGAAGAATGTGAGTTGCTGTGGCAACTTAAAACAAATGCGTATGCTTACCCTGGGATTAATGAGACATGCTCAATTAAATGTTTATTAAAACAAAAAGCTCTTGCTAGGTGATGTTTATTGTAAACAATTGCAAATAATGGTAAACACTAGCATAGTTAAAAGATGGGGAAAATGAACTAGATTAGGCACACGACCATACAGTTGTAAGTGTATTTTTAAAGGGTATGTTTAATGTGTATGTATATTTATACACTTGTTTTCTGATGCTTCAAGGAAATGTATACAAACACAAACATACAAATTTATAAAACCAAAGTTAGTTTGGTAACTCGCTGAGTTTATAGAGTTGGTATAGTTTAAAAGGTTTTTTATAAGGTTTATTGAATTTATAAAATTTATGAATGGAATGTATTATGATTAATTTGATGTTTTTAATGGCAATGTAGTTTTATTGTTGTAAATTCATTATAGTATTGTACTTGGTTTAAAAACAGTAATATTAAAACGTAATTGGTTATAATTAGGGCTGAGAGCAATTAGTTAATTAACTATCTAATTTGATTTAATTTAACTAAATAATTGTGCAATCTTGAGTGAATATTTATACCCAGGGTGCAGTTCACAATAACTTGTCTGAAGAAGTGTATGTATAGTACTAAACGAAAGCGCTAACAAGTTACAGTAAAGAAGATTTTGGATTTTACACCGGCTACTGTGTTCTGTTGGACTCACCTTTTTGTTTTGTGGTTCGTTTAACTTTTTGAAGTTTTTTCTATTTATATAATTCATTTACACAGCAAACATGGTTAGGATCTGCATGGTGGACAGTTATAGTAAACCATACAAATGATCCTAGAATATTTAAGGAGCTTCCCAGAAGAGATATGTTCACTGGCCATTTTCATGCTGCAGGAGCATTATTAGTTGTTATTTTCAGCTTGTCATGTACTGGCGTCCTAGGAAAATGGGGTCTTTTACATATACAAAGTGTAAAACTCCATGCACTGAAATTCCAGTGATGTCTAAATGAAGTTATGGCATTGCTGAATTAGACATGCAAGTTGGCATTTGTTATAGTTATGTCCAAAGCTGTAAGTCTGACTGTGTGGTAGTGAAGGGTTATCTTGTCAGCTGCACCTCTTAATGTCTTCACTCACTCGCTGATGACATAGTACACTATCATTCTGTAATGAATATGTGATGTAGTATAGGATTACTGATGGGCTGGTACTTAAACTAGTTAACCACTTTACTCCAATCATCTCATCCTTGCATGCTATGGTCCGCGTACGGCTCAGTTTCCATATCATGGTTCTCTACATCAGATCCTTTTGTGATTGCACTATGCTTTGTTTTATTGTTTTACTAACTGTCAAAGAATATCACTATTGCTATGCATTCTGTCAGCTGTGAATTACCTTTATTATTCAGTTAAATGTATCCCCTACCTACATTGTATTAATAAACCGATGTACAATGGGATGTAAAGTCCAAACAATTTCATTGAATCATATGTGCATTCCCTCCATCCCTTGTGCTCATCTTGTGACCTACAGTGAATGCATCACCAGCCCCCGGATTTGTTATTAAATTAGTATATAGCATTGTCACTTTGTATCTCCCAGTGGCAAGCAATACCATCTTCAGTCACTAAAATCATCTGCTGAGCACGTCTACCTAATAATTGAGGGGGTACACCCCACTTCCACCCCACTTACATTTATATGCTCTAGGTTCTTTCTAGGTGTTTAATACCTCACCTTGGGCAAAGCTTATTCTCTGCTGCGTTCCGGGAGTTCCGTATCATTTAGCCTCTGCCCTGGTTCCAGTAACGGTGCTATAAAACTAACAGTTTGGTCTCAAGCATCCTGCAGCACTATGGTACCTAAACTCTATGACTACTTAGTGATCGGCGAACATACATCTGTTTTTATTTCAATAAATGATTTTATGTTTTACACCACGACTGTGGGTAACTATTTTTTTGGATATCCTTTGGAAACAGCTTGTAGACTGCCTATCATAACGTTATTGTGGTTTGGATAGCAGTTGGTGGCGTTTCATTACTGCCAGGTGTGGAGACTTTTGGATATCCATTAATACCAGCTTGAAGGTAGTTTTTGCATCACATTCTTTGGTATTAGGTGGAAGGCGGCTTTTTGTATTGTTGCTGTGGTTCAGACAGCGGTTGGTGGCGTTCTTTTACCGCTAAGTTTTGTTACTTTAAGTGTTTAATACCTTTACAGCATCAATTAAGCAATAGCTCATGCAGAACATCCAAGAACTTACACCATGTTGTACAAATACAAAGAAGAAGATAGTTTCTGATGGTGACAGTTGTAAATAAAAAAAAGAAGGCAAAATATCTGTCAACACAGCTCACAGGTAAGGGAATTTCTCATGCAAATCTTTCACTAAATGCCACATATTTTTAGCAGTTAAGCATACTTAAGGACTCCTGTATATATTGAAATACAACCTTTTGAACAATAGTACCGACACATAAAGCTGTGAGTGACGTGGAAGAAAACAAGTGATGAAACTGCTTGAGGATTGCATGGCTCACTTTGATACTAAATCAGCCTACAGCAATGACTCGATTGTGTGGAAGTAACAACAGTGGTACACAAAGACTCATGACCGGAATATAAACATAGCACGCTGCACTGTCTCTGGAAGTAGGGGAGTGTAAACTAGGAATAATTGTAATCATGCAATAGGAAAGCAAGACGTAAGGAAGGTAAGAGACCACATACGTAAACAATGAGAGGAGGACAAGCTGTGGGTCACACTGAAGCCACAGAATGATGGGACAGTCTGCACAGGGGTCATATAAGCACCCTCTCCCCTTATCAAGAATGACAAAAATATAAATCAGTGATGGCAGAGAAAGGATACAGACAGTAAATGTCTAGCCCTAGACTGCCCAATATTAACTGAAGCACTTTGGAGCACGTACAACCTATGAACAGGAACATATACAAAGTTCAGGTATGAGGCAGGTGGTTTTAATACACTCTCAGTGTCTCAAACCAGACTGCTCAACTGCACCTACCTTGGAGGTAAGTACCTATTGTTCGGCTTGTTTACCGCATATACATAGTGCACCTATTCTTGGAGGTATGTGTCTATTTTCAGGTTTGATTTTCCCCTTCACACAGTTGTCTTACTTCCCCTTACGCAATATTTTGATGCTGTTTAGTTGTAAAAAAAAAACGCTTACTTGACCAACTAACTAGTATCATCAGTAATCTAATGAATGTGAACACACATCTTCCATACCTCAATCTCAGAAGCAAAATAAAATGACTTTCTTAGTAAATTTTTCATTATCGTTTAATAATAAGGTCTACAGACTTTACACCTCATTTAACAATATGCTTATATTTTCATGTAATTTTGTCAATCTCAGTTTTTTAAATTGCATTTCTGAGTAATATCCCACTAGGATATTACTACTAGAAGTGGGAAAGGTTATATGCTAGCTGATATTCAAATTTTATGCAAAATACACATCCAGATTTTTAGCTGGATGTACTTACTTTTCAAAAGCCTTAGTACCTATTTTCAGTGTTCAGGGATTTGTTTCAGTCACAGCCTTAGCAAGTCAACAGATACAGTGATGGTGTGAGAAATAGAGGGGGTTAGAATATATCAAAACTGTCAGTACAAAAATAAGCTTTTGTGGGAAACAAATGTAGACATAAAAACAAAGTTCTGAAATAAGGTAGCAAAAAGTTATTTACTATTTATTCTACTTTATGTTTTTGTTGACTAGGTTGTTCAACTGGGTCGATAATATTTTCTGTAAAGATCTGAGAAAAAAAGCTCCAACATGTTAACAACATTACAAATATAAAATGTTCTGCAAAAAATAACAGCTATGGTGTCAAATCAGCAGTACTAAATACATGTCAGGTAGAGAATAATAATAAACTATGGGATGTACAGTAAACAAAATCACATAAAGGAGAGTTACAGGCTAGAGTGCCAATCAGATGGTATGTACAGTAAACAAAATCACATAAAGGAGAGTTACAGGCTAGAGTACCAATCAGATGGTATGTACAATAAACAAAATCACATAAAGGAGAAGTACAGGCTAGAGTACCAATCAGATGGTATGTACAGTAAACAAAATCACATAAAGGAGAGTTACAGGCTAGAGTACCAATCAGATGGGATGTACAATGAACAAAATCACATAAAGGAGAGTTACAGGCTAGAGTACCAATCAGATGGGATGTACAATAAACAAAATCACATAAATGAGAGGTACAGGCTAGAGTGCCAATCAGATAATACTGTTTTATAAGAACATTTTTTTAACCATCATTATTAAACTTGACTTTTTAAAAAAATTTGATATAGGTACATATACAGTAATAGAAAAGAAAAGAAAACAAACCATAACTGACAGATAAAGAACAAGTGAAGTTCTCTGAATTTTGCAGTACTGATGATGCATCTAATAGGTTCATAGGTTCATAGGTGTGTACTAGGCTAATGGCCCTGGAGCCTGTACAAGCCTAGCCCATAGGACTACCCTGGAATTATGCCACTTGACCTTAGTTCCCAATGCCTCTGTCGAGTAGAGCCACTGGAGTGATCCCCTGGGTGAATTTTCTATTTCCCATCCAGTCATCAAGATTTCTCTTGCAGAGGGCAGTGAGGTGCTCTGTTTGACATGTATGGGAAGTCTATTCCATAGCATGGGCAGTCTTTGGGTTATGAACCTGTTCCTCCAGCATGTTCTGTTGATTGTTGTAATGAGGTGGAGGTCTCTGGAACGTGATGGTGTGGAGGGATTGAAATTTCTTTAGATGTAGCATTTCTAACAGAGCTGGGGCAGACATGGCTTTGTAAGTCAAGCATAGATCATCTCTAAGTAGACAATATGACACAGAGAATAGTTAGATTTTTTTGAGTCTGTCCATATAGGACAAGTGTTTAAGGCCTAGGATCCTCTTTGTGAGGTACTTCTGCAGCCTCTCCAGTTGTTGCAGGTGTCTAGCGAGGTACATGCCAAATGGGGCATTGTACTCGATGACTGGCCTAATGAGGGAAGAGTAGAGGGAGACAATGACCTCTTTCTTCCTGGATGCAAAACTGTTAGTAATGAGATGTGCCACATAGAAGGACTTTTTGACCACAGTGGCAATGTGGTGGTCAAAAGAGAGGTTGCTGTCAACCTGTGTTCCCAGATCTCTTATAACACCTTCTGTGTTCAATGGACTACCATCGATGTGGTAATTCATGGGAACTGGGTTTTTCCCAAAGGGGATGACAACACATTTTTTGGTATTGAGCTTAAGGCCATACTGCTGACATCAGTTGTTGGTCTCAATGAGGCCTTTCTGTAGGATGTCAGCATCATAGCTCCCAACTTGCAACCATCTGCAAACTTTGTCAGCCAGAGTCCCTTCATGTTGGCCTGGACTTCTGAGAAGTAAATACCAAACAGGAGAGGACCAGGACTGAACCCTGTGGGACTCCACTCTTGACTGGTCAGCAGTCTGACTTGGAGTCAGCTACTTTCACACTGGGGGTTCCATTTGTGAGCCAGTTTGCAACCCACCTAGTGATATAGGGGTTGATGCCTAGCTTAATGAATTTTTTTATGATTCCTGAGTGGGGAATGGTATTGAAGGCCTTAGCCAGATCAAGGTAGGCTGTATGAACCACCTTACCTTCATCCACAGCTCTGGTGACTGACTCAAAGAAGTTGACCGGGTTGAGTAGGCATGATCTACCTTTCACAAAACCAAACTGTCTGGGATCTGGAGTTTGGAGATTCCCTATATCTTTGTTTATTACGTCCATTATGATGCATTCCATAGCTTTGAATATCAGACTCTTCAGGCTAATGGGGCAATAGTTCCAGGGTCTGAAGTTGCTCCTCCTTTGTGGAAAGGAAGGACTATAGCAGTGCGCTATTTGGTAGGGACAAAGCTTGAGGTGAGGCTGTGACTGAACAGGGCACACAGATGAGGTGTCAGTTCATTCTGTAGTCCATGTAGAGCACAGCCAGGGATATTGTCAGGTCCTATAGAAGCCATATTCATGGCCTTGGACAGTGATGTTTTAACCTGTGCAGCAGTAATACTGGGTGCCTGGCAATCTACTGCTATTGTGATTGGTCCATGGGGGGGGAGTAAAGATGGCACTGAATCTGTATATTGGCAATATCTGTTGGCTCGGTATAGGAGGTACCATTGTGCAGTAGCTCAGAGCAAATCTGGAGATTCTTTACATAACTATAGAAGGCCTTGTGGTTGTCTTTACTATCTGCTGCAATTCTGTTTTCATAGCTAGCTTTAGGGGATTTGATGAGGGATCTCAAATTTTTGTTGAGGCTGATAAGGGAGTTTTTCCAGTCTTGGGACTTCATCTTATTCCACATCAGTTTCCACCTTCTGTTGTAGAGTTTGTTTATGGCAGGTGACCACCAGATTGGAATCCTTTTTTTGGAGGAGAGCGTCTTGGTTCTATTGGGTATGGTGAGATCCATGCATTTGTGTACGTGTTTGTACAGTGCACTGGTGTATGAATCGGCAGTCATGCAACTATTCTCCATTTGCATGGGGGCTGTGAAGTTAGCCAGCTCTGTTTTTATGAGCCCAAAGTTAGCTTTGGAGAAGTTTTTCATGGTGGTTACCTTTGTGGGGGGGGGAGTGGGAGGGATGTGGATTTCCAAGGTGATTAGTCTGTGGTCGGATCTAACTATGGAGGAGTTGATTATTGGTGTAGATGTTGCTACCTCTAGTAGGGGTAAGAGCAAACTGGTCCAGGGCACTGGAATTAATGAATTCCAGGAAACGTTGGACAGGTGTATTGGTACATGAGTAGTTTTCCCAGTTAATGGAGCTTTAATTGAAGTTGCCCAGTATGAGAGTGTTAGGTTGCACCCTAATATTCTCCAGGGTGCTTAGGAATGTGGAGTATGAGTCTTGGGACATGGTTGGGGACCTATAGCAGACTACGACCTGAATCGCTGTCTTACTCAATGTTAGCTGCACCTGAAGTATCTCTGATGCATTATGTTGGGCTACCAGTCTGGAGGTGTGCACATCCTTTATGAATATGGAAACACAACCACCTTTAGAGCTTGGGTCCAAGTTCTGGGGCCGAAAGATGTGGAATGAGTTATAGCCTGGTAGTGCAGGGGTGCTTTCTGCTGCTTTGAACCAGGTCTCTCTTACAGCACAAATGTCAATGTTCTCCATTTTAAGGAGTGCTTCGAGTGAGTGCATTTTGAGATTTAGACTTCTAGCATTGAGCAGCATGACCCCAGATTGCATTTGTTTGTAGCTGTTATGGTGGTAATGCGGTCTTTGGAACTCCGCCTAAAAAAGGCACTATAGGGGTGGCAAGAGCCTTGACCAGTATCTGGATGCCCAGGGTGACATATGCAGATCATCTCTGGCAAAAGATCGACGTCTGTCAATCATATCATCCCATGGAGACAGATACTGGATCCCCTTAGAATGACACCAGAAACTTAGCCAATTGTTGAAAGCAATCATTTTCTGCTTGTACTGTGGTATAATTCTGGGTGACGGTAGGATGCTGCTCAGGGCTAGGGTCATACCCACCTGGGCTACATAATCTGAGAGCTCCTCTATGTCTCTTTTCATGTAGCCCAGGGAGGTACGTCTCAGGTCATTCACACCCACATGTACAATGACAGAGTCATAGTTGTACCTGTTGTTGAGGTACCTGAGTGTGTGCTTTATGTGGCAGATCCTGGCACCTGACAGGCAGACGACTGTTGCTTTCTCCTTATTCAACCTAGTGAGTGGGACATCAGTGTGTCTCACTATCGAGTAACCTATGACTACCGTGTTGGGCATGCTGTTTTGCCTTAGGGGCTTTGGTTGAGTAGCACACTGTTTAGGAGAGTTATGTGTCTCATGATTAGTGTTGTGTTGTGGTGTTCGAGTGCATTTCTGCCTTGGAGGTCTCTACCGTTTGGGTAGATTTTTATTGAGAGCCTCCGTGAAGGTGGGTGTGTGGCTTGTGTTTTTATGTGAAGGCAGTGCTGGTGTGTGTTCTGGAGGGCTATGTGTTCCATGTGGTTTGGTGCAAGTGTTGACCTTCTCTTGATCAGCAATTCTGGTCTTGTCTGGAGAGTGTGTGGCTTCCAATTTGGGAGGTAAGAGGAGAGGGTTGTCAGTGTACATGGGGCAGTTGCTATATTGCCTCAGGATGCCCAAGTTCACCAGGTTAATAGGAGAAAGCATAAGGAAATGACCTTTAGACATGCCTGGGGGGGTGGGCATTAATAATAAGTACTGGAGCTGTTTCCTTGTAGAACGTTTAGTGCTGGTAACACTTTTATGTGCTACAATAATTGCTCAAGAAGTCTGGTAAAGTGTTAGACTAATAAGCAAGCAAAAGTGCAGGAGAGGAGAGAACTAGCAGATCTAAGGGAAAAACTGAATAGCAGACTTTGGTACTGCTCAGAAGCTTACAAACAGTCCTGGATACAGCAAATCTGTATCTGGACTAGACTAGTTACAGGAAAGGTGGGAAACATGCACAAATGCAGGCTTTTATACCAGAAAGTTGAAAGAGATGGGAAAAAAACTGCCCAAACTGCCAATAAACTACAAATTCTGGGCCAGAAACCACTCTTCTTCTGGTAGATTGCTACCTAGTGCTTACCACTCCCACTGATAAGTTAGAAGGCTTCCCTCCAACACAGAAAGGCTTGGGGGGCTCAGAAGCTTACAAACAGTCCTGGATACAGCAAATCTGTATCTGGACTAGACTAGTTACAGGAAAGGCAAGAAATAAGCATAGCATTTTTTTTACAGAAAAGCAGCTAAAACAGCACTAAAAACACTTAAAGTACAGTGCAAGCTAGCACACTTGAGTGTGTTCATAGGTTCATAGGTTCATAGGTAGGTAGTAGGCTATCGGCCCAAGGGACTACGCAAGCCTAGCCAACAAGGTTCCCAAGAAAGTTATTTTCCTGTGCCACTGTCAAGCAGAGATACAGAAGTGATCCCCGGGGTGCATTTCCTATTTCCCATCCACACATCAAGATTTTTCTTGAAGAGTGCTAATGAAGAACTTTGCTTGACATAGATGGGTAGCCTGTTCCAGAGTATGGGAATTCTCTGGGACAGGAATCTATCCCTCCAGCATGTCCTGTTTATTGTGGTGACAATGTTTAGGTCCCTAGAGCGTGTAGCTTGGAGGGATTGGGATTTCTTTAGGTGTAGCATGTCCAACAGCTCTGAGTTTGACATAGCTTTATATGTTAAGCAGAGATCACCTCGGAGTAGGCGATATGTTACGGAGTAAAGCTGGAGTTTTTTGAGGTGGTCAGTGTAAGGCATTTGTTTGAGGCCAGTAATCCTCTTTGTGAGGTACTTCTGTGGCCTTTCCAGCTGCTGCAGATGTCTTGTGAGGTACATTCCAAAAGGGGCGTTGTACTCTATAATGGGTCTAATGAGTGTCGAGTAGAGGGAAACAATGACCTCTTTTTTTCCTGGATGAGAACCCTTTTATGATGAGGTGTGCCATGTAGAAGGAATTCCTGACTACTGTGGCAATGTGACTATCAAAGGAGAGACTACTGTCCACCTGGGTCCCAAGGTATCTTATCACACATTTGGTGTTAAGTAGATTGCTGCCTATGTGGTAGTTCATGGGTACAGAGTTTTTACCAAAGGGGATGACACTGCACTTTTTGGCATTGAGCTTGAGGCCATGGCTCTGACACCAGGCATCTGTCTCAGCGAGGCCCTTCTGTAGGATGTCCACATCATTTGGGGACTTGACTATGGCTCCTAGCTTGCAGTCATCTGCGAACTTCATTAGCCAGAGGCCTTCTGTGTTAGCCTGTACTTCAGAGAAGTAGATACCAAACAGGAGAGGTCCCAGGATGGAACCCTGTGGTACTCCACTTGTCACTGCTTTGAGGTCAGATTTGGAGTCTGCAACTTTTACAGTGTGGGTTCTGTCAGTGAGCCAGTTGGCAACCCATCTTGTGACGTAGGGATTTATACCTAGTTTAGTGAGTTTAGCTATAATTCTAGAATGGGGAATGGTGTTGAAAGCCTTGGCAAGGTCAAGATAGGCTGTGTGAACCACCTTACCCTCATCTACGGCTTTGGTGACTGCCTCAAAGAAGTTGATCAGGTTCAGGAGGCATGATCTGCCTTTCATAAACCTGAACTGGGTGGGATCCAGAGTTTGGAGGTTACCAATGTCTTTGTTTATGAGTTCCATTATGATACGTTCCATGGTCTTGCAGACCAGGCTCATCAAGCTAATAGGTCAATAGTTCCCAGGATCAGTGTCAGCTCCCCCAATGTGGAGTGGAATAACTGTTGCTGTGCACCATGCAGTGGGCACAAAGCCTGATGTGAGGCTATTATTGAACATGGTGTTTAAGTGGGGAGCCAGTTTGTTCTGATGTTCATGTAAAACGCAGCCTGGGATGTTGTCCGGTCCCATGGATGCTGTGTTTTTGGCTTTAGAGAGTGCAGCTTTTACCTGCATAGTTGTGATTACAGGGACTCTGCATTCATCATGTATAGATATGAGCCCTTTAGGGGGTGAGGGGCGGGTAAAGTTAGCACTGAACCTATCTGCCAGGATGTTGGCAATATCAGTTGGTTCTGCAATTTTCATGCCATTGTGCTGTAACTCAGAGCAGATCTGGGTGTCACCATCAAGATTCTCGACATAGATATAGAATGCTTTGTGGTTGTCCTTAGAATTAGTGGTGATTTTGTTTTCATAGCTAGCGTTGGAGGATTTTATAAGGGATCTCAGCTTCTTACTGAGGCTGACCAGGGAGCTCCTCCACTCATGGGATTTTACTCTCTTTTGCAACAGTTTCTTCCTTCTGTTGTACAGTTTGTTTATGGCAGGGGACCACCAGATTGGCTTCCTTTTTTTGGAGAATGGCATCTTGGTTCTGTTTGGGATAGCATGATCCATGCACTTGTGTAAGTGCTTATAGAGTGCATTTGTGTATGATTCAGCAGTTGTACTGTATTGTCCATCTGCATGGGTATCATAACATTCACTACTTCTGTCTTAAGAAGCATGAAGTTGGCTTTGGAGAAATTTTTTACCGTGGTTTCCTTAATGGGGGGTGTGGGCGGGATGTGGATATCAAGGATGATTAGCTTATGGTCAGATCAGACCAATGAGGAGTTGACTTCAGGTGTGGAACACTGGTCACTCATGTTGGTAATGACTAGGTCTAGGATATTGTTGCCCCTGGTGGGGGTGTGGATAAGTTGATCCAGGGCATTACAGTTTATGAATTCCAGAAAGTGTTGGGCTAAGGAGTTAGTACACGAGTAGTTTTCCCAGTTAATGGTGGGGTAGTTGAAGTTGCCCATTATTAGGGTGTTTGGTTGAACCCTAATATTTTCCAGTACAACAAGAAAAGAGGAGTGGGAATCCAGGGGTATGGTGGGGGATCTGTAGCGAGCTACAATTTGGATTGCATTTTTGCCCAGAGTTAGTTGCACTTGGATAACCTCGGATGCATTATGCTGAGCAACTAGCCTAGAGGTATGGATATCCTTAATGAATATGGACACACCTCCACCTTTGGTGTTTCGGTCCAGGTTACATGGCCAAAAAGTGTAGTATGACTTATAGCCTGGTAGTGCAGGGGTGCTCTCTGGAGCCTTGAACCAGGTCTCAGACACTGCACAGATATCGATGTTCTCCATTTTAAGGAGTGCCTCGAGTGAGTGCATTTTGAGATTTAGACTTCTAGCATTGAGTAGCATTACTCTCAGTTTCTGCTTGCCTGTTCCTGTTACGGTGGTGAATTTGTTATGTGAACCTTGCCTACAAAAAGACACTATAGCGGCAGCAAGAGCCTTAGCCAGTATCCGGAATCCCAGGGGTGACAGGTGCAGGCCATTTGTGGCAAAGCATCGTGGTCTGTCGACTATGTCACCCCAAGCAAACAGATACTGGATCCCCTTATAATGACACCAGAAGCTTAGCCAATTTTTGAAGTCAATCATTTTGTAGCAATATTAAAGCAAATACAGTTTAAATAAATGCAATGTATTCAAATTGTATTCTGAACTGAATTCAGTTATTGTTTTATTCAACTCTGATCAGTTAAAAAGTGCCAAAAATATACTTATCAGCTGAGAAGCACACTCAGTCAGAACACAAGGAGAGTCTAGCAAAGCTTTTTTTTTTTTTTTTTTTACTAAAGTGAGAAGGGAGAAAGGAGGAACACAAGATAATTCAAGGTTAATAACCTAAGTGGGATGGCCTTCTCAAATGTTCCCCCTGTATTATATAGAATGAGCTAATGACACTAGACTGGGAGGAGTGTCCCAGATCAAATTTACAGTAGGGGTGGACAACTGCAAAGCCACCAAGTATAAGAACAAGACACCAATAGGGAGGGGGTAGGAAACTATTACAGCTACTAGCTACACTACTTTAGGCAGAAAACACTAGAGAAATGTTTATCACAGCAGATAAATAGCAGTAAGCCACTAAATTAAAGTTTTAAACAGATACTCCTGCCATAACTACAAAATAAACTCTGAGTTTGTTTTAACAAATAACTTTCAGTGGATCTGAGGCTTTTGCTAATGGTATGCCTGTGACATCCTCATTCTGGGCCAGTAATCAAGGATCCTGAATCCTCACCACTGACACTGGAGAGGGACATTCACTTGGAATGGAAATGGATACGCATGTATTTCCAGATGCAGACCTCTCTGCATCAAGCACAATTTCCCTTAACAGCACATAGAGAACACAGTCAGCTCGGGGTTTAGATTTCTTTATAACTATCTCCTTCCAGGTCCTCAATAAGGCTCCCCACTAGCACAGCTATAGGGTTAAGTCAGCAGCTGAGTGTCCAATCCAAGTCCTCCAGCACCCTCTCTGTGAAACCAGTGCTTCATATCTCTGCTTCAAGTAGCTCACACACACACACACACACACACACACACACACACACACACACACACACACACACACACACACAAACACACACACACTGTGAGAATTGATTTTCACACACCCCTGGGAAAGGCTGGCACAGATTTACCCACTGTGCCCCCTTTTGCCCAAACTATAAGGTAGTTATCACTGCCACCATACACTAGAATTAATATTAATACAAATGGTAATGTTTACCAAACAACCAAGCTTCAGGAGTGGCCACAGTGTCACCAACAGATATAAGTACTCTCAAAGGTTAAAATATTCTCTAAAGGACCATCCACAATGAAAAACTTTAAATATATTTAATAATAAATACCAAAAGAACATGAAAATATTAAATATTTATTTACAGTAAACACCAGAGTTCCAGTCACAGGAAATATTAAATAACAACACAGCTGGAAAGATTCACACAGTTACAGAAAAATAATACTTAACTATTCTCACCATATTTTCCTGACTGATCTAGAGAATTACTATTCCTACTTACTTAATAGAGCAAGGCAAGATGACATAGGTGTGGGATCCTTCTATATCAGGTTCCAAGAAACAGACTGCTCTGAGACTTCTGTCTCACTTGATATGAAAACATTATTTCTGAACTGAATGACATCTCATACATCTGATCATCTGATTTCTGGTTCCCATTCATACCCCCCCATTGCTAGAAACTGATGAGATTTAGCACCTACATGACAATAATACACACACAAGAGCATTGCTCGGATCTGGTACAGCTTTTGAAGTCATAAAACAATTACAAACTTATGCTCCTCCTACAGAAACTAACAGACTATGTTTCTTACAGACATTGCATCTCTGGCTTCATACAAAACTGTGAGATATTATCTTTATGGCCTAGGCTGAGTAATTTAATTTTTTTACTATTTCTCAAAGTCAGGTGGATTGCGATTAACCTCTTCTCTTCCAGGATCCTCTGTTACAATTTATACATTTAAACAGTTACAATAATGCATATACATTTATTTCTGCACAGCAGGGCACACTGCTGATACATTTTTTAACACAAGCAGTTTTACAAATACATTTTTCAACACAAGCATCTGTACAAATCCATTTGATATACAAATGACATATAATTATTTACAAAATTCCAGCTAGCTTTGCTGGTATATGTTACACATCCACTGCTCTCCTATTCTTGTCATAGCTGGCAATACCTCACATCATCACAATGCCATTCCCGCAGGTACTACTAAAGTGTAGTAAAGCAGAACACATCATCTTAAAGGCACAGTTAGTAAGAACAGAGTTGTCAAGAAGCCCATCCACACCACTAGTGACCTGACTTTGGGAAAGGGTTCTGGAAGCTGAAAAGTTATGGGAGGTGGACTTGGTGATCTTTTTCCTCATCCTGGAGGGAGGGCATAGGTGTATTGTCCTAAGCAGGCAACTCTTTTGCAAAGGTGAAGGGGCTTAACCCATACTGGTTCGCTGCATACAGCAAGGGAAGGTGGTAGGTCTATTAGGAGGCACATCTCTGCAATATCATTGTATGATGGCACCTCTAGAAGGGCAAAGGATACAGCAGCTTCTGGTGTATGCATCTGGAACTCATGATGGTAGGTGGTGTGCATTATGATAACAAAAGTGATGGTACAATCATGCATCAGAAAATCAGGGAGGGGAGTCTCATGTGACTTCTCAAAAAATAAATAAATACATAAATAAATAATAAAAATTAAACCAAGTTTAAATTTGAAGGTCATGGTTATTTATCCAGGCTCAGCAGCTCAGTACTGGCAAATCGAGTGCACTTATAAATGATATGCACAGGCCTGGTAATGTTGCCAGATTAGAGAACAGCATTCAGAATTCTACCATAAAGCAAAGTGTTGTGCTGCCGTATGCAAGCTTCACTCTGAACTGATAGGAATTTGGTGTGCTAAGGCATGCTTACCCTTATGGGTGCAGCTATAGTGTAGCTAAGGAAGACCTACCACAGGGCATAGGGGTGCACTACCGGGTACAGTGTAGACAGCAGGCCACCCCACAGGACCAGCAGTAGCTGTCCTGTCCCTATCACCTGATTCTTGTCATGAGTGGATGAGAAATGGCGGATTTCCAGGCAGGAACAAATGCACCACAGATCTCTTGCCTGTTTAGGAAACCCACCTCCTCCTGTGATCATGGGGTGAATGAGGTAAATGGATGCATGCAGGGGAGCCATCAGGTATGGCCCTGAAAGAATGCAGGAAAAATGTTTAAAAAATGAAAACAGTGCAGTGCAGTGAAGAGCTTACTTAATGAGGTAATTAATTGCAGTTTGTAATCCTACGAGGATTACCCAGCATATGGTTGCACTCTTTTCTTATGCGGTTAACATTGTAGACTGTTGATGGAAAATGATCAAAAATAGCACACTTCTGTCTTTGTACTGAGTCGAACAGCAGTTGTTAAGTCAAGTGAATAGGTTGAACCTAAATGACACTACAAAATAGGATGATTTATTGCACTGATTTACTTTTGCTAGCATTCAGGAGCAAATGATGTTCACTTAACTAAGATTTTTATTCCAGATACTCCTGCCCTAATTAAATTTTAATTTGCACAATTGTATGTGACTTGTTCCTGCAAAGCACGCTCATCTGTTTACTGAAATTATATTATGGCCCTACAATACAAGGGTAGATTACCTTTACAAATGTTTGAGAGAAGTGATCCAAGATTAAATCCTTCTGGGATGTCATTGTGTGCAAAGAATTCGCTAGCATAACCATCCATTTGACCTCACATTTTCTGTCTTCCAAATACTTCTCAAAACAGTTACTATTATTATTTTTCAGACCCAAGACTGCTAAACTGAAACTAAGACCCTCATGACTAAATGTGCTGAATTCCTCAGAGGAATTCATAAACAAGCCCAATATTACCTGCCTTTTATTGAGTGAGTGTATTCAGACAGTGATATAATACTACACTAACGGAGAAGTCCCTCCTGATGGTTTCATAAACATTAAGTCAGTGTGTTGCTAGATTCAAGAAAGTCAGTTAACTGATGATGGACTATGCAGTCCAGTATTTTTGCTGTAGTATTATATAGGATTATGGCTCTCAGTTGTATGTTTCAGCAGAAGTCCTAACTTTGTGAATTGTTATCAGGTAGGATTTCTTCCACAATGGAAAAATGTATTCATTGATGCTTCTGTTAACTAGCTACTTAAATGGATAGTAAGTGAGTAAACAAGCATTCTCTGCAGTTTAGTTGGCATAAAGTCTGATCTTTGACATCCCAAGCATTTTGTTTCAGACATGAGTTTTCTGATAGAGCACAAGCCTAACTTCTTTCAGACAGTAATTCCTGACTAAAGTACTATACGCAGCATTGCTTCCCACTGTGGAGAAATTAATGCAGCTGCTACAGCAGTTGCAAAATAATTTTCGAATGTTGATTGATTAGGTTATGTGAAAACATGCATTATTTATGAAATTTAAAACTGGAAGACACGAACAATACCAATCAAAGCAGAAGAAAACAAGAAAGGCATGCAGAAAAACATAGGCTTAAGTGAAGGTAGGTTGTGAAAGCAACTGGGAATGGAGCACAGAAAAGGAAGGATAATGAAGCTACAAAAAATAAATGGGTGGGCAGCAACAGGTGGTAAAAAGCAG
Organism: Protopterus annectens; assembly: GCF_019279795.1. Lineage (NCBI taxonomy): Eukaryota > Metazoa > Chordata > Ceratodontiformes > Protopteridae > Protopterus > Protopterus annectens. The sequence continues at coordinate 236,873,073 of NC_056728.1, read as the reverse complement.
GACCACTAAAGTAAGACTTCTGGTCTGTACTCAACAAGGAAGATAAGTAAAATTGTATGTCAATATACTTGTTTGATATTAGAAGACAAAAGAATGGCCAGTCTGCCCTTTTACATGCCTTAATATTCTACCTTACTGCCTTCTCTACCTTCAGCTTTGTCCTATTCCAACATTCACTGCTCAATTGAATGCCTCAGTGGATTCCCTCTCCACCATGAGTTCTGGTGGTCTGTTCCATGAATCCACAACCCTCTCTTTGAAAAAGTAATTTTACAAACCCAAGAAGCAGTTAGTTACCACAATCTGCTACATCTGCTCCCTCATTCCACTCTCTTCTTCCTGTTCAAAATGATGTTTCATACCTTCCTGCCATGAACTTGTACACCAGTATCATGTTGCTCCCCCATCTTTTCTGGTCTCTGGTGAGAACAGCTGTACCTCTTTTAACTTCTGATCATATTCCTTTCCCTCCATCCCATGGATCATTCTGGTCGCTTTCATCAGAATTCCTTCCAGCAGTCACACGCCCTCTTCCTTTTATGGCCTCCAGAACTGTATGGAGTTCTCAAGGTGTGGTCTGTTAAAGGCCCTGTAGAGTGGACATATTATCACTTGCTTCTGGTGTCTCTCTTCCTGAAGATGTATCCCAGCATTCTGTTTGCTACTGCCACTGCCCTCTCACTCTACTCCTGGTTGTCTAATTCAGATATGATCAGCATCAGCAGACCTTTTGCCTGCTCTTTTGCCTTCGCTTCCATTCCCTCCACTGACATTTCACACCATGTTTGTTGTGGCATAATTGCAGTACTTTGCATGTTTTGCATTGAACTCCAAGTGCCACTTTCTGGCTACTTGTTCCACCTTTCCAAATCCTTCACTAACGTGTTCCTCTGTCTTCCACTGTTGCACATATTTTTGTGTCATCCATAAAAAGGTATTCCCTCAGGGCGTGACACAAACACACAGATGATTACTGGACCCTGGACAGATCCTGTGGTGATCCACTAGTTACGCCCCTAATTACTGGCATTGTCCATCTTACCGGAACTATCTCTGTCCTACCATTCAACTGTGCAGCTTCACAGACCCTCAGACTTACTCCTTCCCCAGGTTCTCCAGTTTTCCTATCAGGCTCTTACATGTGGCTGAGAGAATGGCCTTGCTGAAGTCCAGGTAGGCTACATCTGCGTACACCCCTGTCAGGTTCACCTGTAACTATTCATAAAACTGGATTAGATTGTACTGACAGCTAGTTCTAGCCATAAATCCATGTCAGTTGCTGTCCGCTAGGACTCTGTAAATGCTACCAAATTTTCCATCAGGATTATCTCTGTGACTTTCCCTGCCTCTGTTGTTAAACTAACAGACCTATAGTTCCCCAAATGTTTTCTGTTCTTCACTTGTATAGGGACTATCCAACACATTGAGCAAATTTTTGAGAACACTGGGAGACAGCCCATTAGGTCTTTGTGTTTTGTCTTCCGTAAGGTTATCCAGTTTCCTCTAAATCCCCTCCCTGTATATCCTGGTGTCTGTTCACTGTTCTCCCATTCTGCCCTGCCTCCCTCCTAGCAAAGCACCTTCCCCTTGTTTTCCCTTGTGAACACTGAAGGAATGTAGTCGCGTAGTACTTCTGCTTTTTCCCAGTCTTTTGTAACCTCCTTCTCATCTTTGCTCTCCCTGGTCAGTACTGTCTCTCCCTTCCATCTTTCTGTTATATACCAAAAACATCCATTGCTTCCTTTTTTGATCCCTTCTGTTGATTCCCTTTTAGCTGTAGCCTTTGCTGCTATCATTTTTGTTTCTCTTTTTATTTATTATTTTATCTGCTAGCCTCCTAGCTTCCTACCTCTTCTAGGCCCAGTTTTTTTTCACCCCAGTTGCACTTGAGCTTCTCCAAGTTAAATCACCATAGGCAAAATCCCATACCAATTCCTTGCATCCTATAGGTACCCCTCTATGACCCAGGAAAGCCATAACATATATTTAAGCTTAGTGGAAACACTGACCATCCAACCCAATACCATAATCTTAGGCAACTTTAATTATTACACTATTAACTGGGAATCATGTGCAATACCAAACGTGCAGGCACAGAGATTCCAAGATTTTGCAAATACAAACTCTCTGGACCAGATTGGTAATACTCAGATCATTGCAGCAAACATACTGGATCTGGTCCTCACTAATATGAGAGAGTGCTGTACACTCTCCTAATGTAATATCCTCTCTAGTATGGATAAAATGGTCTCCTTTTAAAAATAAAACCCAAACCCCAGCTAACCCTGGAATGTTTAAGAACTATTCTAAGGCTAACTTCCTACTACTAAGTGATAACCTAGTAAAATTTAAGGCCACCCTAAACTTTCTGAAAACACTGCTGCCTGTGTGGAACTGTTCACGGAAGCCCTATACAAGAATGTTAATAGCTGCATAGAGATAGCTGTACCCACCAGGAATAAGTACAGAACTAACTCCAAAAAACAAGCCATCCTTTTGGAGTCACAACATCAGTAGGCTGTATAATCGATGGAAGAAAATCATGGCAAAAATCAGAAGGTGTAGCACCCAGCAGGATAAAAACACTCATCAAATTAAACAAACAACTCAAAGGACGAATATAGTCTACCAAAGCCAATTTTCGAGTAAAGTTGGCTCCCAGGTCAAGGATAACCACAAAGTATTATTTAGCTATATCCACAATCTCAAAGGCAATATACAATTGTGTGCAGAGCTCATTTTTTAATGGCGCCACCTATACTGAGATAGAAAATATAGCAAACCTACTGTCAGACAAATTCATCTCTAACTTTACCTGTCTCCCCGTTAACCTCCCCTTAGGAAATACAAGCAAGTATAACTCCCCCTACTATCACTAGGGAAGAGGTCCTCCATGCCTTCTCTAAGGCCAAGGACACTGCATCAATGGGCCCAGACAATATCCTAGTATGCCTTCAAAATAGCATGAAACGTGACCTATTAGGCCCCCTGGAATCAATATTTAACCATAGCCTCCAAACAGGTTTTGTGTATCACAAATGAAGAACAGCAACAGTCATCCCTCTGCAGAAAGGTGGGCCATCTACAGGCCCTGTAAACTACAGACCCATAAGTCTCACTAGTCTCATATGCAAAGCCATGGAAAGAATCATCAAGGAAATGATCAATAATGACATAGAAAACATCCAGACACTGGACCCGACCCAATTTGTTTTTGTCAAGGGCAGGTCATGCCTACTCAACCTGGTGGACTTCTTTGAGGTTACCAAAGCAATGGATGAGGGCAAAATGGTTCATACTGCTTACTTGGACCAAGCCAAGGCATTTGATGCAATACCCATTTAGGCATTATTGATAAACTCAAGAAGTTAGATACAAACCTTTATGTCACCCAGTGGATAGCCAGGTGGCTCACGGACAAGATCCAAGAAGTCAGAACTGGGCAGTCCACTTCTACAAAGATCCCATTCCCAAGTGGAATTTCTCTAAAGTCAAGGCCAATGTCAAGGGCCTCTGGTTGACCAAACTTACAGATTATTGCAAATTAGGAGCTGTTACAAATCACCAACTGACACTACTCTTCTCCAAGAAAGGCTAACACAGACAAATAACTGGGGTCAGAGCCATGGACTAAAACGAAATGCCAAGAAATACATAACAGTAGCCTTTGGGAAGTCATCTACCCCTGGTAGCTATCATACTGATAGCACACCTTTAAGAGTCGACCCATTAATCAGGGACTTGGAGACACATGTAGACAGTAATCTAGCCCTTAGCCATCATGCGTCTACAGTAGTAAGGGTATCATTATATGTTGCACAACTTATAAACAAAGGTATGGCATCTAGGTCCAAGGAGGTCATTGTTCCACTATATTCAGCATTCATACGACCTAGTATTGAGTACAATGTCTTTATTATGTACCTAACCAATCACATCCAAAAACTGGAACATCCATAGAAGTTCCTCACTAAAAGAATACAGGGAGTAAGTAGCATGTCATATGCAGACCACCTCAAATCCTTATCCCCGTATTCTGTCTCCTGCAGCCTGTTAAGGGGAGATCTATGCCTGGCATACAAACTATTGTCAGACCCCACATGATGGACTTCCTGCATACCCACAAAACAAACATCACCTAGAATTACCTGTTCTAAAGACTTAATACTTGCCTGTGATATAAACAGGACCAACTAGAGAGACAGGTATCTATCCCAGAGACTACCCCTTTTCTGGAACAAACTCCTCATCCATGTGAAGCAGAGTTCCTTCCTAACCCAATTCAAGTGTAAGTTGGACAATTGGATGGGGAACAGGAAATTCATCCCTGGTTTGGCACCTATGTCTCTAATGGACATAGACAGCCTGTAAAGTTTTCACCTCCCAAGCCCCTGCTTACACAGGCTAGGCTTAAAAAGGTCTAGTACACACCTATTAAGGTATAAGTACAGATTAGGGATGAATGCTGCATCCAGTGTACACTATGAACAATACTGCACAAGGCTTAGTGATATTGTGTGGCTTTGTGCGAGGCAGAAGAGTGTTCTTGTGGAAGTCATTACATGGCAATTTACGAAGGAGACAGCTTCACATTTACTAAAAGACAGAGAAAGTCAGGTCATAAAGGCAGCAATAAGGTATGATACACGACAAAGGTGAAAATAAATAAAGGGAAAGCCAAAGATACATAGTGAAGCAGGAAAAGAGCAGTCAGGAAGAGAAGAATGTGAGAAGAGGCCACATTTAAAGTAGGCAAAGGGTGGAAGAAGAAGGACAGCTGAAAGAGAGGTGAGAGGCTTAATAAGCGAAAAAGAGTTTTAGAAGAACAGGAACTCTCAGTACTTAGCCAGGACCAGGGATAATGCTAATGAGAAGGAGGTAGAAAAGCAGCAAGCAGAGAAAAGACAGCAGAAAGGAACAGGGACACAAGTAAAACTTCAGAGACACAAAGATGGTAAAAAGGAGAAAATGGTCTCCTTTTAAAAAATACAAACTTGCTGTAGAGACTACAGCAAGAGCCATAAACTACACTGGCGGCAGCTACTAAAACAATACTTGTAAACACTTGAGCAGAACTTGCCAGCTGTAGAACAGTTGGCAGCAGAGAAGCAAGCCACACTGTAATCTAGCATTGACCAGGCAGAACAGACAGAGGGTTAGAATCACACAATCTACAATCTACAAAACAGTGGAGAGAAAGATTTCTAACACTGAAGTGCATGAACTGAGCATTGTGTAGGTAAGAAACAAGTACAAATTAAAAACAGGAAGAACAGCTCAGAAAACATGTATATAGCTAAACAGGCAGGCCTAGTAGACATAATAGCAATTAAGTTATCAGGGATTAATGAGACACTTACAAAAATAACAGTGCAAAAAAGGTGGACAGGATCAGTACAACAGACAGTAGAGGCTGGAGAAAAACAGGAAGAAGAACACAGAAAAGAGGAGACATAACTGAAATCTGTGAGGGGTGAGGCAGCAGTGTGGTAAAGACATTTTCTAGAGAAGGAGGGTGTGTTGTCTACTGGATGAAAGGATGCTGAAGGAGAGGTCTGGAAGGTGAAAGAATTATGGGAGACACTAAGAAGAGAAGTATTGCCTCTAGGAAGGACTTCAGATAGTTATAGTAAGACCAACAGTGAGGAGGCAGAGGAAAAGGGGGACACATACAGGGGGAAGGAGCAGTAGGATTGCAGGTGGATGGCAGAGACAATGAATGGGCAGCATATGGATAGAACACTACAGGTGGAGAGGGGATGGGTGTGGGGGTTCAAGGTGGCAGGTGAAGAACAGAGAGGCATGATGGGAGAACTAGAAAGAAAAAAAGAAATAAGGAAAAGCCAGAAAAACAGGGCAGAATAACTAAGGCAGAAGGAAAGGAGGAACTGGGAAGAGAAACGACTGAAACAGGCAAAAGATGCAGTGCAGAAAAGTAATAAGGCAGAAGGGTTCAACCAGCTGGCCTGGTCCCTGATGAGTCACCAAGGGGGATAGAAAGAATCAGCAAATTTTCTGTCTGAACTATCCTGGGAGATATGGTTTTCAGAAAGAACAACAACCCACAGTACAGACTGGTTGTTCCAACCCTGACAAGTAATTGGGACACACACTGACAGAATAATCATGGCTTGCCATTGTTGACATTGTTGGGCTGTGGGTGTGAAAGCAGGAACTGTGGGCTGAGCATAACAAATATCTAAACCACCAATGGATGATTGCTTGCCTCAGCTCAACTGTTGCCCCAGCCTGGGCTATATTAGCAATATCACAAATCCAAAACAGCTGGTGTAGCACTAAAAAAACTAACAATAACCATAAAAGAGTACTAGTGAGCAAGCAAAACATCCAGATTTTTAGAATCAATCTTTAATCACAACAACTGCATAAAAGCAATCCCAATTAATAGAAAAGGTAACAAACATTAAGCACTTTCGTCCCTCAACAGGGACTTCTCAGAATGACACCCATATACGAATCACTTTCTTAAATAAGCCTCCAAACCTATATATTTGAAGAATGTAAAGGTACATAACACAATGAAATGCAGTGGTGTTGGTACAAATTTATAAAATTTGAGTAAGGAATCCATATATAAAATAAATCCATATTATAATTAGTATCTGTGAAATTCAAAGTAGCAAAATATATATATTTAATCCTAAACTAATGTAACTTAAATGTTAAATTATATGATTTAAACTTGATAAACGTTTTAACATCCTTTCAACCTATAAATAAAAACTGAATTATAATGTGGCTGCTCTTAATTAAAATATAGAAAATGCTTTCATTTAAACCAGATGGTGCTGCAGCATTTTATCTAAGCTGCTATAACAGTTCCTTATATTCAAGTAAATTCTCCCACTCACTTACCTTGGGATTCTTTCCTAAAAATCTCCAAAATTCCAAACCAAAACCAATTATATGTTTTACATGCTCCTGCATGTTTATCAAGGACATTGTTAGAGTTATTTTTAGATATGTTATACTTGTGTTGATATATTCTCTTTCTAAAAGTCCTTTCTATATTCCCTACATAGAAACTGCTTCATCCTAAATATTTTGCTAAATATACTAATCCAGACAATGCCCGATTACCACCCTTAAAAGTATCTTAGAATCTAAACCATTCCTTAAAGTGATAGAACTGTCCTCTAAAATAAACAGACACTACCTACAATATCTACATTTTGATGTGGCTCAATCCTTTTCTCCCTCACAGTCTCACTTTCGTCTTTGGTTTTTCTAGTAGTTTCTTAAAATTGGATAAAGTCTTGTTAATAAAGACAGGGTCTTCACCCAAAATTCTATACATCTCATCATTTCCCTTAATAAACTTCCAGTTTTCATGCAATATAATTTTTACATCATTAGAACATTCCTTACACACCACCATACATGCCCTTTCAAATTTGCCATAGCCACAAACTTCCCCAGGGGTACATTTCACAATTCCTATGGATCCTATCCCTAAAGGGGGGTTTAACTTTTGTTCCCCAGGATCCTTTAACCTCATTAATAATGTCTACTGCTATAGCCTTGGGCTAACCCCTTTCAATAAACACTGATCCTAACTTATTCATTTCTTTATCTAAATTTTCATGGATGGAGGTCATTCTTGCCCCTCTAATACTTTGTCATTTTACACAATTTATTTTAAAAGAAAAGGATGTGAAAAATAGTATACTGTAAAATGGATTTGCTGAATGTGGATTTTCTATAAATCTTTAAATTAAATCCCCTCCTGTATATTTTATAAAAACCTTTAAATAAGTGACCTTTTTCCTATCATAGTTATACGTAAATTAAAAAAAAATAATAGAATTGTGTAAAAAAGTCATAAACTCATCTATCTTATCATCCGGTCCATTCCATAAAATAAATATACCATCTAAATATCTCAAATATAGCTTAACATATCTAAACAATTTGGCAGTAAAAATTATTTTTCCCAGGCTAAAAGAACCATATTAGCATAAATATACACATGGTGCACCCATAGCAACTCCCCTCAGTTGCTTAAAAATCTGCCCTTCAAAATATATAAAATTATATCCTAAGACTACTGCAGCAAACTCCAACAAAAATCTAATAGTTTCCCCATTAAAAAAGCACATTCAGTTGGCATGTTCTGGAATAATAATAACCCTTCATCCTTTGGGATAGAATTAAAAATATCTACAACATCAATTGTTAGGAACTTCAAACTGGGATCCTATAATTATGGGGTTAATCTTTTCAAAACACCCCATGACTCTTTAAGCAAATGAGATACTTGAGTATAGCTAGGCTTTAATAACCTATCAATATACATGGTTGGGGGGGTGGGTCTTGGAACAATGAGCTGAAACTATAGGTCAATATGGAACATACCTACTTACCACTTTTATAGACACTAAAAGATTTGCGGGACTTTTTCAGCAGACTTACTCCAGCTTTATGGTCTGAAAATGTTGGATTTCTAAACATAGGTGTTGTAGACTTACTTACATGTATACCCAGTAGTTAAGGGTTTGAGTTATTTTATAACAGTTTTTTGGAGTGTTCTTTTTTGTCCAAGATAGAGGTTGAACTTCTGACAGAATTAATGACCATAGTACTAGAAAAGAACTACATTTTTTGAAGGTAGTTTTTTAAACAAGTCAAAGGGGTTGCAATGGGGGCTGTTTGTGCCCCAGTATATGTCAATTTGGTACTTCTAGCATGGGAAAAACAACGTTTATTCTTGAACTTTGATAAATATAACATGAACTATTTAGATACCATGATAAATAAAGAAGGAATTGGTTTTAATTCTAGGATTTACAGAAAATTAACTTTCAGCAATTCATACTTACATTTGCAAAGTTGTCACCCTAATGGACAAAACAGACGTATAGTTAAGGGCAGTATGTCTGTGTAGCAAAGATGACACCAAATATGGAAGATCTCATCAGTGAATTTGCAGTATTAGAACAAATGTTTATACAAACAGGATGCCAACTTGAATTCATTCAAAAGATAAGCCATGGCATATTACAAAAATCAGGTATGAGATACAAACCACTTTTAAGGATCAGTTCCTCTTTGGAAAGGAAGACATGGATAGTATTGGAGATGGTACCCATACCAACATGACATCTACTATAATTTAGCATTAATAATTGAATACAACAAAAATGCACCCAAGATTAAAGATATTATTAACAAAAATTGGAACATTTTAAGTTCAGACATTTTACTCTCCAACACCCTTGACACCAAATCATTATTTTAGTTCAAAACAGCTATCATTCTAAAACAAATTTTTAATGTAACAGTAAGCATATAGGTAACTCAATAGATGGGAAGGGTACCACAAAATGTGGAGCATGTAAATCATGCTCATTTATACTAGAAGATTGACAGCTGGTACTTCACAATGGGTTAAACAGTAAAATCAATGCCATTAAAGTTAACTAGAACTTCCAGACTAGTGTACATGGCAGTTTGTAAGGGCTGTTTGAGATTTTACATTGGTAAAACCGAACATGCATAAACAAAAGATGTACAATGTGAAAAAAATACAAATGCACTTTATAGGCATCTCCTTACATGCACTGAAGTTTGTCACTACAAATTTGGTATTTTGGAAAAAATAATAGTTGATCCCCAAGGTGGTAATTGGGAAAACATCATAGAAATTAGGGAGCTTAAATAGCAACTGCGGTTGAATGCAACAAATCCACCTGGTTTAAATTATATGATCTTGATACATTCAGTGTTAAAAATGAAATCAATGTGCTTATGTATTTACATTGAGATGGCTGGGTTGTTTATTGTATAATTTTTATTTTGATATACTCAACCTAAATTTTACAACACTTGGGTTAAATACTTATTTAAATATTTACATAAACATTCATGTAAATATGTATGTTTATATACATGTTTTATTTTTTACTTTGTAAGGTGTTTTTACATGAAATAAAGGTGTACAGCTTTAAGAACAAGCCTTTTTAAGGAAGTGATGTGTGTGTATGAGGGCAGATTCTGAGGAAGTTCTAGTTCAGGAATGAAAGTGCTAAATTGTACTGTAATAAAACATTTTTGGTGGTTATGGAGCATGCTTTCTCAGCAATTTTACTTAAAGGAGGTCTTGATATACTTTGTTCTCCTCTTTAAGCAGTTTTAGCATTGGTCTCCCTTGATTATTGGTCTTTTTGACACCATTTGCAGAACTGGAAATTTATTAAGGGAAATGATGAGATGTATAGAATTTTGGGTGAAGAACCTGTCTTTATTAATAAGACTTTATACAATTTTAAGAAACTACTAGAATCACCAAAGACGAAGGATGGTGAGGGAGAAAAGGATCGAACCACATCAAAATGTGGGCATTGTAGACAGTGTCCATTTCATTTAGGGGACAGTGCTATCACTTTAAGAAATGGTTTGGATTCTAAGATATTTTTTTAAAGGTGGTAATTGTGCTTCGTCTGGATTACTATATTTAGCAAAATGTTCAGGGTACAACAGTTTCTATGTAGGGAAGACAGAAAGGACTTTTAGAAAGAGAATATACAAGCATAATTATGACATATCTAGAAAAGAACCCTACAAAAATGCCCTTGCTAAACACGCAGAGGCATGTAAAAGATATAATAAGTTTAAGTTTGGAATTTTGGAAATGTTAGAAAAGAATCCCAGAGGAGGTGAGTGGGAGAATTTATTTACATATAAGGAACTGTTATGGCATCTTAGATTAAATGCTGTAGCACCACCTGTTTTAAACAAAAGCATTTCTATGCAGTCTGTCCTTTAATTAGGAGATGCCAAACTATAATTCAGTTTTTACTCATAGGCTTAAAGGGTGTTAAAACTTTTATCAATTTTGAATTGTATAATTTAACATTCAAGTTGTATTAGTTTAGGATTAAATATATATATATATATATATATATATATATATATATATATATATATATATATGGGTCTACTTTCATAGACCGAAGCGCCACGTCACCGACACCCGGAAGACCGAGACGGAACGACCGAACAGGTAGGTTACCGAAAACGCGAAATCCCGACGGCTGAGAGACCGACAACGGCAGAGTGTGAGCGCGATACGGTAAGTGTGCGAAAGTGAAAGATGTAGTATTGGGGAGCAGACAGGTAAGTGTACGATAGTGAGGGATATTAGGATAGGGTGTGGGAAAGGTGAGTGTGCGGTGCTGTCGGACTAAGGGTTCCTGTGAGGTAAGTGTGTGGAAGTGACGTAGAGCAGTGTAGGGTAGTGTTAAGTGTGTCAGGGTTAGAATGCGGGTGGAGTGAGTGTGCGATAGTGACGGGCTGAATGTTTTAGGGTGGGTTAAGTGAGTTAGGGTTAGGGTGCAGGTAGGGTAAGTGTGCGGTAGTGACTGTGTTGAGGTTTAGGGGTGGGTTAAGTGAGTTAGGGTTAGGGTGCAGGTAGGGTGAGTGTGCGATAGTGACGGTGTTGAGGTGTAGGGGTGTGTTAAGTGAGTTAGGGTTAGGTGCGGGTTGGGTAAGTGTGCGTAGTGTCGGACGTTAGGGTTAGGGTTTAGGTTAAGGTTAGTGGATATGTTGTTGTGTGCAATGTGTACTTGGCGTTTTTTGTGTCGGTGTTATGGTGTTCGGTATGTTGAGTTGTTGGTGTGGTGTGTTTTCGGTTGTTTGGGGTCGGGAACATGTGTGTCGGCGATTCGTTCGGTCTATGAAAGTAGACCCATATATATATATATATATATATATATATATATATATATATATATATATATATATATATATAGTTACTTTGAATTCCACAGATACTAATTATACTATTGATTTATTTTGTGTGTGTGTGTGTGTGTGTGTGTGTGTGTGTATATATATGTATATGTATATATATATATATATATATATATATATATATATATATATATATATATATTCTTTACTTGAATTATATTATTTTTTACCTATATTACTGCATTTTATTGTGTTATATACCTTTAAATTCTTAAACTATGAAGGTTTGGAGGCTTATTTAAGGAAGTGATGTGTATATGGATGTCATTCTTAAAAGTCCCTGATGAGGGATGAAAGCACTCAATGTCTGATACCTTTTTCTGTTAATTGTGACTGTTTTTATGCATTTATTGTGATTAAAGATTGAATCTAAAAAAATCCAAGTGCTTTGGCCACTCATTAGCACTCTTTTTATGGCTATATTAGCAATATGGCTACACCCTGTCAGTAGGAAAACAAATGCACAAAGAGAGTGAGGAAGGGATTTAGTGATTTGGTTGGAGAGGGCCAAAAAATTAATTAAGAATGAAAAGAAAAGAAATGATAAGGCAGAATAAAGAGTGGCTAAAGGAAGGTGGAAAAGGAGGGGACCAGGGAGGTAGTAAGTACTAGTAGCTCAATGGGAGGAGAAGGGCAAGCATAGCTCATGGGAACAATCTGCAAAATGCAGCCAGATGAGGGCCAGAGCAGAATACTCAATTAGGAGAATGCAGGGTGTGGTACAGTGGAGAACTCAATCTTAAGCGGAATTAGTTAGGGCAGCATGGGTCAAAGAAAGACTTTAGTGGAGGTGGTAACAGCCCTGGTGGTGAAGGCCACAGTCCATGTGCTGAAGGATGAGACAGGCTTTAACCAGAATAACAAGGAAAGGCTGGGTGTGACTACTTATAGTGGTCTTTGACACATAATTTCACACAAAGGACCAAAGAACTAGCTGGAAACTGGAAAGATTTGTGGAACACAGTAACTTTGCCAGAAGTGCTATGAATTCCATGGGTCAACCGGAGAAAGAAAGAGAGGATACAGCACTACAACTGTTGACTCATCATGAGAGAGTGGAGCAGGGGCACAAGTAGTGGGAAAATGGTCAGAATGTGGAAACAAGTGGGTCAGTATAGCAAGTACAAGCTCGGTCTCAACCCTCAAGGCACAGTAGAAATGAAAGAGAAGCTGGAGACGTATACCATTGGAATTATATATTTAAAATGAGATGAGAAGGGAGTACCTGGTTAATGAATGAGAAGGTAATAGGAAAGGATTGGCTGGAAAGGGATGAGGTGGACATGATAATAAAGAGAAGAGATCCAGCTATCAGGAAAAATGGAAGTTTTAAAGTGGATGCTTATTAGTTCTATATGAGCACGGAGAATGAAATGAGTGAGCTGCAGGTTGTTGTAGCACTGAAAGAAGTAGACATGGCAGAGGTAACAGAGACCTAGGTACCAAAATGTACTGAGACACAATAGCATCAGGATACAGAATCATTAGAAAGAAAATAAAGGGAAAATAATATGGTTGGAGTATATGGGTATACAAGTTAAAGGGTCCGTTCTTCTGCAACAGAAGATGAGGTAGAGGATGAGGAGGAAGTAAGAAGATGGAAAGGGGGGTAGGCTATTAAAACAGACAGCAGAAAGGAAGAGCTGATGAAAGGACACTCCTAATTCAATTAAAAGCTAAGTTGAGTTAGTTAGTGATATAATAATGGATGGAGCAGCAAGAAAACAGTGTTATAATGGGAGATTTTAACTTCCTGAACTGGACTGGAGTATTTAGCATCAAAGGCTGAGAGCTAAAATGAAATACTGGGTACAACTGATCTGGAAGGCTTTGCTCAATATGGGGATAGCAGAAGGAAGGAGGGTACACCAAACATTATTTATTTATTTATTTATTTACTTTTTTGACATTTGTTGATCGGGAAAATCTGACTGAGCAAGAGCCCTTCTTCAGTGGAGGCCCAGGGTGAAAAGCTGCACATGAGTAAATAACATAAAAGTGAAATTCTCCCAAGAGCAGATACAAAGTTTACAAAAGTGGCAATTAATGAACTGAACATATAATAGTTTACATGAAAAGTTTACAAAAGTAGCAATTAATAATTAATATCATACAAAGTTTACACCAATGGGAAAGTAGTGAAATACAGATAGACAAAACTTTAGAACTCCTGCTACAATGGCTCTACTTAAATATTGCAGATATATATATATATATATATATATATATATATATATATATATATATATATATGTATAGGTATACATTCTTGTATTGGCAAACCGAGAGGAGAGAGGTAGTGAAATGGAAAGATAGAGTCTAGGAAAACATTAGAGGGAGTCTATGTAGAAAAGTGAGAAGGAATTTAAGTGACTAAGTTAGGAAGAGCAGTAGAAAGAAGAGGGAAAATGTTAGAGGTGGTAAGTAGAACAAAATTATAGTGTAGAGGGGAGAGAAGTTGTGAAGAGTAAGTGAGGCTGGCATAGAGTAAGCAAGGGATATTCAGGGAGGGCTTTTACAAAGACATGTCCAAGAATTAAGAAGGTGTATTTTGCGGATGGCGAGGGGAAACGTGTCCCAGAAGACGGCTGGAGTATAGTTGTATACATTTTGGCCTATTGATCTTTCAGGCTTATATATGTCTAAGAGTAGTTGTTCAGAGCTCCTGAGGTTTCTAGTTGGTGTGTGAAGACAGATAAGTGAGGAAATGTTTAGGTAGGAGTATATTTAGAATGTTATGAATGATAAGTAGTCAAGAGGATAGAAGTTGATGTGGGAACTCTAACCAATTTAAAGCCTTGAGACCTGATCCAATTTGTAATGAGTGATAAAGGTATGAGGAGAAGACCAATGGCTGCTGTGCAGATATCATCCAAAGATGCTCTGGCATGAAAAACTGCGAAATTTGCCATTGATCTCGTTGAATGGGCTTTAGCTGGATGTGAAAGTTGAAATCCTCTAGAATGAGAGATGAAAGCTATGCAGTTTCTAAACCATTTGGCCAAGGTAACCTTTGAAACAGGATTACCTAACGAAAGAAAGGAGAATGTCACAAATAATTGGTCAGATTTTCTAAACTCTTTTGTTCTGTTAAGATAGATATGTAACTGTCTGTGAACGTCTAGTGAGTGAAGGGCTTACTCCTTTTTATTAGAAAAATTAGGGAAGAAGGCTGGCAGTTGTAGCCTTTGGTTAATGTTAGATTCCGAAACAACCTTTGATAAAAAGGTTGGATTTGTCCTAAGGGCAGCCCTGTCATTGTGAAATATTAAATAGGGAGGTTTGCAGGATAAGGCCTGCAGCTCAGATACTCTTCTGGCAGATGTAATAGCCACCAAAAATAAAGTTTTCCAAGACAAATATCCTAAGTCACAAGTTGCTGATGGTTCAAAAGGATTCATAGAAAGGCCCTGAAGAACTAAAGTTAGATCCGAAGGAGGAATGGGTTCCTTAACTGGAGGTCTTAACATTAGGAGAGCCTTTAAAAATACTTTACAAAGTTTGTGTGACATTAGAGATGCACGATTAAAACCCTTTTGAAACTTGGAAATTGCAGCTAGATGAACTATAATTGTTGAAGCAGTGGAACCAAATTGGTAAAGGGTAGCCAGGAAATCTAATATCTTATGAATAGGACTGGTATAAGGGTCTAGTCCACTTTCAAGGGCCCAGTTAGCAAATTTTTCCCATTTACATTGGTACAACTTTCTAGTAGAAGGTTTGTGATGAGCGACAATAATTTGCTGTACAGGAGAAGAAAGGGAAGGATGCCTGGTAATCATGGGAATTGAAGAAGCCATGCAGTGAGCTTGAGGTGTTGCAGATTTGGATGAACCATGCCCTCTGGATGGGACAGGAGATCTGGAGCTGGGTCCATAATCCATGGTTTCTGAAGAAGATGAGACCAAAGGAAGGGAAACCAAACTTGTCGAGGCCAGAAGGGGGCAATGAGGATTACTGAGTTCTAGGACCTTTTATCTTTCTTTAGAAACTGGGATATCAAGGGAGTCAGGGGAAAGTCATAGAGCAGACGGGGGGGGGGGGAGCCAATTGTGGAGAAGAGCATCTCTGGGTGAATCCCCGGGTGGCAGAATTAGGGTAAAGTAACTGCTGCACTTGTTGTTTAGGGGGGAATGGAAAAAGGTCACAGCAGGGTTTGCCCCAGTGACAAAATATCTCATTTGCCACCATAGGATTTAGAGACCACTCATAAGGCATGAGAATGATTCTGCTCAGTTTGTCTGCTATCACATTGGAGCTCCCTGGAATGTGAGTTGCTGTGAGAAAGCGGTTGGAAGAAATTGCCAATTGCCAAACTCTGAGGGCTTCTCAACACAATGGGTAAGATTTGGTTCCCCCTTGTTTGTTGATGTACCACACTACCGACATGTTATCCATCTGAATACCTATTGTCCCTAGAGGAAGGATGTCTTGGAATGCTTGCAAAGCTAACAGCACTGCCCTCATCTCTAGAACACTGATGTGCAAGTTGGTCTCTAATTGGGACCACGTGCCTTTGACTGTTTTTCCCAGATAATGCCCCCCCCCATCTGGGAAGCATCTGTGGTCACTATGGTTTGGGGCTGGGGAAGAGTGAATGGCCGACCCAACAGAATCTGATCAGAGTGGAGCCACCATGTGAGATCCTGTTTGCATTGATTGGTAATCAAGATTAAGCGAGACATTGGTAGATGCATCAGAGACCATTGGGAAGCAAGCAGCCATTGCAAAATTCTCATGTGATACCTTGCTTGGGGAACAAGAACAATTGATGCTGCCATGGAGCTCAATGTTTGTAGGACTAGTCTTGCTGGAATCCTTTTATTTTGTAAAATCCGCTTGACTTTTGATCTGATTCGTTGAAGTTTTTCTGGAGGGAATGAGACAATTCCTGAAACAGTGTTTAAACAGGCTCCAATAAACTCTAATTGCTGAGTGGGTTGCAAGCTTGATTTCTCAAAATGTATGGCTATACCTAGAGACATACAGAGATAGAGTGTAGTCTCTTGCCCGTTCTAACTGATGCCTGGTGGTAACAGTAAGGAGCCAGTTGCTGAGGTAAGGAAATACTCAAACTTCTAGCAGCCTGAAATGAGGTGCTACAACTGCCATGCATGTGGTGAACACCCTGGGGGCTGTGGTGAGACCAAAGATCAGCACTCTGAATTGGAAATGACTGGCTCCCAGAAGTGCAGATAACTTCTGGAGCTTTTCTCCATTTTTATATAGTAATAAGTGTCCTGAAGGTCTACAGAGCACATCCAATCCCCTTTTTCCAAGAATGGAAGTATTGACTGTACTGTGACTATCCTGAATTTGGTTTGCTGAACTGCTTTGGTGAACTGGCTAAAATCCAAGATAGGTCTCCAGTCCCCTGTGTTTTTGGGCACTAAAAAGAGCCTTAAGTAAAAAACTAATCCTGTTTGGTCTGGTGGTATTTTTTGGATGACTCTTTTGCCTAGCAGTCTTTGAATTTCTAAAGTTGCTGATTCCATGTGACTGGGTGGTACGTCTGGGAGTTTCTTCTGGAATGATGGTAGAACTGATAATGGTATTTTGTAACCTCTGGATATTATTCCCTGTACCCATCTGTCCATAGTTAATGTTTGCCAGGCAGATTGGTGCAGAGAGAGTCATTCCCCGACTGCATCTAGAGGAAGGCAATCAGGGACCTGTTCAGGGGTGCTTGTAGAAAGTGTCAGAGAAAGAATCTCTGGACCCCTGGTTTTGTGGTCCATTTCTGTCTCTGTGGTGGCATCTTCCATTACTTCCTCCTCTGCCACAGGGAAAGTCTTTGCCACGTGAATCCTGGAAAGGCCCTTTGGATTTTTTAAACCATAGTCTCCCACTTCTTTGGTTCCTGGAGTAGGGCCTATAAGGAGTGAAGAAATGTATGCCTATGGCAGAAAGGGTCTTACCATCCTTTTCACATCTGGCTAAAGTATCTTTGTCCTTGGGACCAAAAAAGGTGGATCCATCAAACAGAGCATTGATGAATGACACTTTGAATGGCTCCATAAAGTCGCACAAGCACATCCAGGAATACCATCAAATGGCTAAGCCTGAACCTGCTGCTCTGGAAGTCTCTTCAGCTACATGAGCAATCAGCCTCATGGACAAGTTAGAAACTGCATCAAGGGTTACTAGCTGAGAAGTAACTTTATTCCATACCCCTTCAGCCACTGCTCCTTTGAGGATATCCAAGAACTCCTTGATCAGATCCCTCTGTAGTCTAGTGAAGTGTGCCATATTTATTTTATTTTTATTTATTTTATTTTACATTTGTTGACTGGGCTAGTCTAACTGGATATATGTCCATTTTCAGTACAGGCCAGGGGAGAAAAGCTCCAGGACAATAACAAATAAAAAAAGTAAAATAGTGTAGAATAAAATAAAGTTTACATAGAGAAAAAAATATTGATATACATTTTGGTACACACTGGTTAGTAATTATTTACAAAAATATAAAACACACTGGTAAGTAACTAATTACAAAACATTGAAGACAATGATTTAAAAAAAAAAAAAAAAAAGGAAAAAATTCAAGGACCCGAGAGTGAAGGTCACTGAAGCCTAAACAGGCTTCCCAAATCTATCCAAAGTCCTAGACTCCTTGTTAGGAGACTGGATAGTCAGACTTTCCTCAGCAAGTTCCCTTTTTGTGGCCACCACTATCACCATGGCTTCAACGAGTATTCCTTTGGACCAGTGAGGCTTATCCTTCGGGGCTGATAAGACATGATCAGACTTTTTAGAGATCAGCTCAATGCCGTAGGTCATCTTCCACCCCCGCTGAACAATCAGTTTAATGAGATCATCAGCAGGTGGAGAGATCCAAGAAGTAGAGGGCTGGGCACGAAAAGCCTCTAGGTATACTGACTCCTCCAAAGAATGTTGGATGGAGGACCACCCACTCTTCTGTTTCAGGATTTCTCGGATGCCCCCGAAGGAAACATCATTGAGGATGACCTAGGGGAACCTTCTCCTTCATTAAAATCAGTATCTTCAGTGAAAGACTCTTCTGGGGAGTCTAAATGGTAACTCTTGCACTTCTTCTTCATAGGAACTTTCTTGGGGGAATGATCTGTGGAAGTGTCCAAAGAGGAAACCACCAAAGTGGGTGCAACCTGGGACTTTTGTGCCCTCTATCTCGGGGACGAGTCAGGTGGCAGCGCAGGTCGAGGGGATGTAGACAGTTGTCCCAACAAGGATGGCAAGGACTGTAAGTCCTCAATGGACAAGGCCTTCTCAATTACTCAGAATGTCAATCCCCCCATAGAGGGATGGGAGCCCAGAATTTAAATAGACTCCTTTGGAACTGGGGTCACACCCTGTATAGAGGACGTGACCCCTGAAGCAGAAGCCTGGGTCAATGCTACAAGGGCCGAAGCACCAAGGGACATGGACAGCTCTGAAACTAAGGAAACCAATCCATACACCACAGACCCAACCAGAGAACCCCGACCCCAGGAGCCCACTGGTGTTGAAAACTCACAGAAGCTCAAGGCAGCTCTCGGAACTGGAGAAGAGAATGCTACCGGAACCGAGACAATCTGTGCTGGGAGTGTCGGAACTGGGGGCTCCAAAGACTCAACAGGAATTGGAGGAAGAGGAATTGAAGGTATTACAGACTGGCCTGTTCCAGTGCCAGTGTGGCTAGGAACAGAGGATAACCCCCTCGCCATCAGAAGCTGATCCACCAGTCTCAAAATGTCGGCTTCTGAGAGACTCTTAGCAGATTGGATAGAGGCAGTCGAAGGAGATTTAGGAGGTCTCACTTGAAGAAAGGGACTTGGTGGCCTGTCTTTAAAAGGATCAAAGGTTGCTGAGTATCTTGTCCTAGGGGGGAAAGGCAGCTGAGCCTCTTTCGGCACCAAGGATACTGAAGGAACTGAAGAAGTCGCTGTTGGCTCTGATACAGTTTTAGGTGTGCAGCCAGATAGATCTGCCATTACCAAAGAGCTCTTTGGTACCGAGGTCAGCTTAGAGACCTTCTTGGATGGTTTTGATGAACTAGGAAGTGAAGAAGGTATTTTCTTGGTAGAGGAAGAAGAAGAGGATGAAGATGTGCTAGCTTCAGTCCTAGACCCAGAAATGGCCTCTTCAAAATCAGATTTGAGGAGTCCCTTCAAGATAAGTTTATTCTTCCTCTCAGTAAGGGTACGGTTAGAGAACCCATGACAAATTGAACAATCTTCCTGAAGTTGAAGTTTCTCCAGGCAGTATATACATAAAGTATATCTGTCAGAGTTGGACATCTTACCCTGGCACTTCTAGCACCTTTTGAAACCAGCAGTCCCTTTTGGAATTTTAATAGGGGAGAGTTTTTTTCAGCCATAACAAAAGAAAAAAGGGCTGAGATTCAGTCACACAGACAAGGAAGAGATATAGAGATAAAGATGATTTTTTTTAACAATTAAAAAGGGATAAGAGTATCTAAAGAGGTAATAAAGGGTATAAATGTACCAACAATGGTACTAAAAAAGACTATCACAGGTAGAAAGATGAAGAGAAAAGAAACAGAGTCAAAGTAAGCTATGAGAGAAACTGGTAGACAGAGAGAAAGTTTAAGAAGAAAATTAAGTAAAAATACATAGATATAAGAGTATTAAAAGAATATACTCAAAATCAGCCTAGACTCGAGAGAAGGACAAACACATCTGACCTACAAAGCTGCAAACGAGATCTGAGGTAATTTTCAAGAGGAGCACTGTGGGTAGTGCCTGGCTCAAGAGTTTGTAAGGCACAAGCTGAAATTAATGGCCGAGTCGGTTCCGAGGCTCAGAACCAAGCCCACTGTCAAGGATTCAGTGAAGATTGACAACATCAGATCACATATTTACACAGAAGTAGCATGCATCTGTTGTTTATGTTTGACAATATAATCAAAGAGCAAATGTTACGTGTTTCAAGGCTCAACACTGATGATGAAATTTTAAATCAACAAACTGACAAACTGATCATGAGCTTTATAGAGAGGGGTTATGATAGAAACAGACTATCTTGATATAAAAGTGAAAGTTATAGCAGATAAATATGTCAGGCATGAACCAAATTTTGCATCTAAACAGAAAAGTCAATTTTATACAGATAATAAGAAAAGTAATATGTTTGAAAATAACTTATTACATTTAACATTGACTTATAACAAACACATGGCAGTGGTGAAAGACATTATTAGTACAACTGGCACATTTTAACTAATTTAGAATTAGTTACAGGCATTATAGGTTAGAAAACTTTGTATAGATATAAAAAAGCACATTTAAAACAGAAATTAGGTTATAAAGAACAAAGAATGCATTTGAATGCTAAAGTAAGTGAAAGGAATGGAACATGTTGTATAATATGTACTTTTTGTAAATATACAGAGATGCTTTAAGCATCCATTTTCCACACCGTTTATGAATATAAACATTACACTGACTGTGATACAAAATATGTTGTTTATCTTGCACAGTGTAAAGAATTTACTGATTTTTATGTAGGTCAGACTAGAAGAAAATTAAAGGAATGTGTTGGTGATCACCTTTCTGATATTAGGAGACATGTTATGACCAATGAATTGTATAAAGATATAAGTAAAACAAACAATCAACACAGTTTCAAAATTTCTGTTTTGAAAGTTTTATATGACAAAATTAGAGGATGAGATAGGAAATGGTTATTGGAGAATAAGGAATACAAATGGATTAATTTATTTCTGGCTGATATGTCAACAAGGTTGAATGAAATGGTCAGCTTAAATCCTGTTTTAAAGAAGAGACATTTTAGATGAAGGCTATCCCTTTACTGGATGGTTTTACTTAATCAGTTTGAATGACATAATGATTGTTTATATAAAGGTTTAATAAATGTGATTGAATTTTAACTTGATAAAGCACTTTTTCTGTGAAAGCTTTGGAGAGCTTGTTTTTGCTTTGTGGAATAAAGATTTTAAAATATTTTTTAGGCTAGTCTACCTCCTTTATAACAAGATTCTCTATGAACTTCATAAGTAAGTACTAGGCTGGCAGCCCTTGGGGGACATTTTAAGCCTAGCTAATTTCCCTTTTTGTGCTTGAAATAACTCATCCCATATGGTTCTACATTGGTCTTACCCATCATATGGTTGATAATATTTTTCCTAATGAGAATAACTAGGATCATAGCATAGATAATTTGAGATGCCCCATACATGGGATAAAGCATTTAGGAGCTGTCTCTGTCCCCTTAGTAATACAGGTGGCATTCTTGGGGTACATTTTCTGTTTCCCATCTGTAGCTCTTAGTTGCACTTGAATATGGGCAGGGATGAACTTTGTTTTATATGGATAAGGAGTCTCTTCCAGAACAGTGGCATCCTCTGTCAGATACACATCCTCTGTGAGATATACCTGTCCCTCCAAACCATGCTATTGATGTTTCACAAGAAGTTTAGATCCTAGACTGAGTATTTCTGATGCCATTCAACTTGCTGATATGCAGTAAATCCATCAATAATGGGTCAGAGAAGGCCTTGTATGCTAGACATAGGTCAATTTTTAACAATTTGTAGGATACAGATATAGTGACAGGGTTTGAGTCGGCCCATGTAGAACATGTTGGTCAGGCCTTCTGTCCTTTTAGTAAGGTATCTGTGCAGGTGTTCCAGTTGCTGCATGTGTCTGGATAGATACATCCCAAAGGGGGCATTATATTCAATGACTGGCCAAATGAGGGCTGAGTAAAGGGGGGGCAATGACATCCCTATATCTAGACACAATCTCTTTATTTACAAGCTGTGCAATATGGAAGGTTCTTACAACAATGGACACATATTGATCAAACATTAGGTCACCGACCACATACATTCTCAAACCCCAAACAGCTGGGTCAACTCTTAGGGGCATATTGTCAATACGGCAGTTTCCTGGGGTAGAAGACTTACCAAAGGATAAAACAAATGCATTTTTTGGCATTTAGTTTCAGTCCATGATTTTGGCACCAGTTATTTATTTGGGACAAGTCTTCCAGCAGGATGGCTAAGTCATTTCGGGATTCAATGACTGCTCCAAGCTTACAGTCTGCAAACTTAGTCAGCCACAGCCCTTCGGAATTGGCCTTTACTTCAGAAAAGTAAATGTCAAACAGGAGAGGTCCCAGCACAGAACCCTGGGGGACTTCACTAGTGATTAGTCTCTTTGTGGAGGTAGCTTCCTTTATTTTGATTACATGTGTCATATCTGTGAGCCAAATGGCAATCCAGTGGCTGATAAAATGGATTTATTCCCAGTTTATTTAGCTTTCCTACTATGCTTGAGTGGGGAATTGTGTCAAAAGTTTTGGCCAGGTCAAGGTATGTGGTGTGTACTGTTTTGCCTTATTCCATTACTTTGGTGACCTTTTCAAAATAATCCACCAGTATGAGTAAGCATGACCTGCCCTTGACAAATCCAAACTGAGACAGGTCCAGTGTCTGGAGGTTTTGTATGTCCTGACTAATTAGTGCCATGCTAAGTATTTCCATGGCTTTGTATATGAGGCTGGTCAGACTTATGGATCTGTAATTGTCTGAGTTTGCGGAAAGTCCTTCCTTATGCAGGGAATGACTGTAGCTGCTTTCCACTTGCTTGATACAAAACCTGTATGGAGGCTGAGAGTGTTGTTAGGGGTGTGGCTAAATTGTGCTTAATGCTATTTAAGATATATCCAGGGATATTGTCAGGTACCATCAATACAGTATTTTTAGCTTTTCATAGCACTTTAAGCACTTGGTCTTCTGTGATAGCTGGAGGTGAGACAGTTTCAGGTATACCTTGAGGGACAAAAAAGGTGGTTAGAGATAAATTTATTGCCCACTTAGTTTCCTATATATTCAGCTGCAGTGTAAGTAATATCATTCACAATCAGCTCAGCACATTACTGTGTTGTGCTTTTAAGATGATGAATATAACTAAAAAAATGCCTTGTGACTGTCATTGGCTTGGGTAGCTATTTTAGCCTCAAACTTGGATTTGGTGGATTTTATTAGGCTCCTGAGTTGTTTTTTAGTGGCAGGGGCTCTAACATTCTGGTTATTACTCTTCTCACTTTTAGTTAAAATTATTTTCCTTTTATTATAATGGTTGCTAATATTATGGTTCAGTCACATGGGTTTGTTTCTGGGCTTTATTTATTTATTTATTTATTTTACATTTGTTGACCGGGCTAGTCCAGCTGGATTAATGTCCATTTTCAGTGGAGGCCCGGGGAGAAAAGCTCCTCAGGTTAGATACAATATTGGAAATACATAAGAAGACATAGTACAAGTGTGATTATACAAAGGAAAAATGAACATACAAATATTATAGATTTTAATTAATTCAGAACAATCCTAGCAAAACAATATAATAAGGTATGAGATCATTTTTTTTTTTTAGATATGTAATATTTACAATAAATAGGGGTAATATATCAGTTGAAGAAGAAGATAAAATCCAAGTGGATAAGAAAAGTTTATGATAGAGTTAAGGATGCCAACAGGCTAGTCTGGGTTGGTACAAGAGCAAAGCCAGAATTTGTTAAGATGTATTAAAAGTTGTTTTTTAAAGAGTGGGAGAGTATGCAAAGAGGACAGATCAGATGGAAGATTATTCCATACTTTACCTACTGAGTTAGAAAAAAGGCAGTTGCCTGCAAAGTTCATAGTTTTGGTAATATTAACAAGTAATTTGTCAGAGGAACGTAGTTGTTTCAGGTTGATATAGGGAGTCAAGAGTTTGGAAAGAGCTGGTGTTTTAGAAGGTTGGTATAGAATTTTGTGTGCAATTAAGAGTTGTTGAAAAATAAGTTTATTGGGAATTCCAGCCAGTGTAGTTGTTGTAGGTTTAGACAGTGGTGAGCTCTGAATTGTGATGTGGTGGCAAAGCGGGCAATATTGTGGTAAGATGTAGTGAGTTTCTTAAGGTTGCTTTTAGACAGATTAGTGTAAATAGGAGATGCATACAAAAGGGTAGAAATAAGATGTGTTTGGGCTAGGGTTATCTTAGTTTCAGGTGTGAGGAAGGACTTTATTCTGTATAGGGATCCAATCTTTTTGTTAAGGGCTTTTATTGTGTTGTTGATGTGACAATCAAAGTTAAGATAATTATCAATAGTAACACCAAGAAGTTTAGTTGAGGAGTCAGGAGAAATAATGGTGTTATCAGATGCAGTAATACAGAAGTTTAACAAAGTCGATTTACGGGTAGGTGAGAAGAGTAATAATTTAGTTTTTTTGGGGTTAAGGAGTAGACAGCGATTGGAGAACCACTGTTCAACAGTTGAGAAGGCTGATTGTGTTTGAAACTGGAGTTCTGTTTGAGAAGAGGCAGTGCAAATTATAGTGGAATCATCTGCATATTGTATGCAGGTAGTATTAGGAATAGATGATTGAAGGTCATTAATAAAGATGGAAAATAAAAGTGGGCCTAGGATAGACCCTTGTGGAACTCCTAACTTGAGATAGGGAGGAGAGCAGAGAGAGAATTTTTCCAGAGTACGGCTTGCTGACGATTGTCAAGATAGGAAGAAAACCAGGTTAGGGAAGAGGGCTCCAGGGCAATAGATTTTAGTGTGTGCAGAAGAAGTGTATGATTTACCATATCAAAGGCTTTTGATAGGTCTATGAAGAGAGAAGATGTAAGATTATTGTTATTACGGTTTAGGTTTATTGTGTTGGTGAAGGAGAGAAGAGCTGTGGTAGTACTGTGAGCGGGTCTGAAACCATGTTGAGTGTCTGCCAGAAGGCTATTATTGAGGAGATGGTTGAGTAGTTGTTTATGTATGCATTTTTCCATGATTTTAGCTAAGGGGGATAGAAGTGCTATGGGACGATAGTTGGAGAAGTCGTAAGATTTGCCTCCTTTATGGAGGGGAATGATATGTGATATTTTCCAGATTGCTGGGACATTACTTTCTTTTATTGATCTGTTTATTAAGATAGAGACAGGGTAAGCAATGGCTTTTGCTGCTAGTTGTAGGAATTCAGCAGGAAGCTTATCGGCGGAAGGGGTGGTAGGTTTAAGTTTTTGGATAAGAGATTGTATATAGGAGGTAGATACAGGTTGTAGTTGAAGGAGGAATGGTATTTATTAAGGTATTTGGAGGTAGTTGAGAAGTATCAGGAGATAGTTGGTTGGCTAGAATTTGTATAGAATTGGTGAAGAAGGAATTAAAGTTATTGGCTGTTAGTGTGGGATTATCATGGTCAGAATCCTGAGGGTTGGGTGTAATAATTTGCCCAGGGGTCAACAGACTGTTGATGCTGGACCAGAATTTTTTGGGTTCCTTTTTGGTAGTTTTTTGAAGTTGAAAGTAATAGTTCTTTTTGTCTGTAAGAATAGCTTTCTTTGTATTGTTTCTAAGCTCTCTAAACTTTTGGTGGTCTATTTGACTTTTGGTGGAGCGCCATTTATGCCAAGATTTATTTCTGAGGGTGATTTTATGCTTAGTATTTGTTGTTAGCCAGGGAGCAGTTTTAGTTTTAGTTCTAATGGTTCGACTTGGGGCGTGTTGATTAAGAATTGCTAAGAATGTTGAGTTGAAGTGTTCCACTGCTTTGTTGAGTGGGAGATGTTTTAGTGGGGCCCAATGACATTGGAAAAGTTCAGCTTGAAACTGATCAGGGTTAAAATGTTTCTTTGAATGAAGGGTTCTAAAGGTTGTGGGTAAGGTTAAGTTGGTTTTGCTTCTAATTATATAGGTTAGTGAGTGGTCACTAAGGTCGCCAGGAAGAATACCTGTTTGGTAGGTTTGCAGGGAGTATTAGTGAGGATCCAGTCTAAGGTAGAAGCTTTATTGTTTATTTTATTGGTTCTAGTGGGAGTATTGATAAGTTGTTTGAAGCCAAAGAGGTTGATATGTGAGGTAGGGTAAGCATTGTTACAGGAATGCCAATCTATATTAAAGTCACCAAGGACTAGTGTTTCTTGTGGAAGTTTGATAGAGAGTTGGTAGAGTATATCTTCAAGGGTATTGATGTTATTTCCAGGGGGGAGATATGCACAGATGATGTTAATGGCTTTATTGGTATTAATTTGTATTTTAGAGCTAATTACTTCAGCAGAGTTATTTTGAGTAAGAGTTAGGTCTAGAGGAATCAGTTTAAGTTTTGCTTTATGCAGGATGGCTACACCGCCTCCTTTCCTATTAGTGCGATCAAGCCTAATAATGCTATAACCAGGTGGGGTAATTTCGATGTCTTTAATTGAGGGTTTTAACCAAGTTTCTGATAGGCATAAAATATCAAATTTCTCAGTTTCAAGAAGGGCATGGAGTTGAGTAATTTTGTTACAGATACTACGTACATTAAGATGGGCAATAGACAAAGAGTTTGAAGGTTTAGAGTAAGAGAGGGATAAAGGTTTAGTTAGGTTTTGTTCTATGATGGTTGTAGTATGATGTGGACCAGGATTGGGGTGAATATCACCATCTTGTAGTAAGTGGCGAAGAGTAGGATATATCTTTGGTATAAGATTATAGTGAATGTCATTTGTTTTTTTGGTATAGGTTTTTCTGAATTTGCAGTGTACTAATCTGTGATATTTGGCTAGAAGGTAGATGGACTGAGAGGGTGAATGGAAATAGGATGAAGATGAAGATGTTGTCAATGTGGAGGTACCTTTAGGGGGCAGTGGTGTAGAGAGAGTCTGTGAGTATTCGTAAGAAGTTATGATGTAGGAAGTTACAAGAGATGATAACAATAGTAAAAAGATGAGTAGTCTTAGTGAAGCAGGTATAGTTAGTGTGGGCATAGTGGTATCAAAGTAGTTATGCAGAGAAGAAGAGAGATGAAGTAAAGTTTAAAGAGAGAAATAAGAAGTTAAAGAGGGTGGGGTAGGAGGTAGGGATATAATGTGGTATAAGTAGTGTTTAAGAGAGGGGAGGTGGAGTAATTATGAGAAGAGAAGGTGTAATGAACTCAGAGAGTTATGTAGTGATTTGATTGGATAGGAGGTTTAAAGGGGTGTGTCCCTATTACAGATAAAGGTAGGAGCCCTGGGGGTGGGTGGGAATTGGGGGTAGGGAGGGGAGCGGAGTGAGCCCGCAGGGCGAACGGAGCGGGAAGAGAAAAGGTCCAGGAGAAAAACAATCAGTGAAGTGCTCAGAAAGAAGGTAAGTAAGGCAAGGGGAAGTAAATATATTTGGTGTCAAAGGTAGGAGCAAGTAGAAGTTAGAAATATCAGAGCAAGTGGAAAGAGAAAAGTGGAACAGAAAGGGGATGACAGTAGGTAAGATAGAGAGGTAGAGGAGGTTTCCAGAGGAAAAACCCTAGAAGTAGGGGCCACCTTATGACCACAGGGGATATGTCAATACTTGCTGCTTACAAGGCTTATGGTTTAAAGCAAGGGCAAGTAGCTAGGGATATTATTGGCAAATATATGATCAGTTGGTTGAGAGGAGGGGGGGGGTTAGTTGTTGGCTGCTGGTAGTGCTGACCTTGGGTTTTACAACTTAACTGGGAAAAAATACAAAAAGATTAAGAAGAGCAGGAGCTCTAGGTCATACTTTCTATTATTTCTCCACGAGTAGGCTCCACAGGGTGGGATAACTTGTGTTCCTTAAATTAGGTGAGGAGAGTAGCAGGTTTGGATGGGATGCAAGAACCCAGACCTAAAGGTGGTCAGGAGGGTTTTACTGCTGAGAAAAGAAGGAGAGAAAGGAGATACTTTAGATTTAGAACAAGCACAGTCTACAGAAGGCACTACATTAAAATACACATGTCATATACCTGATTAAAAAACTCATAGTTCAGCAACAGTTCTAATTGAAGTTAATACAGGCAGTATCACAGCAGTGAAATACATTTAACTTTGTCATGTAAAAAACTCAGAGATCCACAACAGTTCAAGTAAAAGTTAGTTCAGGCAGAAGCAGAGTAAAACATTTATCCTGTCTAAAGCAGCAGTTTAGAATTGATATGACATATCTGAGCAGACCAGAATGTGTCAGTTAAACATAGATACAACATCAAAAGCAAGGCTAAATTCCACAGATTACACTAAAATACTAGGTATTGAGTCAAAAAGCAATAAAAGTAAGTTAGACTATTAGATTATGCTTCACAATTTATAGTAAGTGGGGTTGTGATAAGCCTCTGTAAGACCTAAATGCAGTGACTAAGGGTTCAGTTGAGCTAAAGGTGTTACTGTTAAAATCATATAAAACTACCGATCAGTACACCAAGGATATATAGATCCCTAGGTGCCTTTATTTTAAAGAGATTGTCTTATACACTAAGCGAGCCTTAGTTGCGAGGCACTGTTATGACACCTGTAGCGCCACTATAAAAAGTAAAACATGCTACTAGTGCAATATACTGTACAGGGAAACAGGATTTAACAGTCTATTAGCGCCATTATGAAAAGAAAAGAAAAACGCGCTGCTAGTGCGATAAACTGTACAGGGAAACAGGATTTAGTAGTCTACTAGCACAATATTCTATAAAGGGAATTTAAGGCAACGTAGCATGATTAAAGGCTCAGAGGTAAAGAAACAAGCTGTTAACACAGCATATTGAAGTTATTTTAAAAACGCCGATAACACGCTACACACAGCGCGCGCTACTACAACTAATCTAATTAAACAGCCAGTTTGCCGAAAATAGAGACCAGCGACTACAATCCCAAATCTTAGCTGAGCATGGGAACACGCTACCAGCTACTCGCGCTGCTACGATTGCTCAAAGTGAAAAACCTTTTAGCTGTTAGCTGTTAGTTGCAGCCAGAGACTGCAATTCCAGGGTCTGGGTAAGGCACTAACCAGGCACTAAAGAGGCTGAGATGACGACTTAATACCCTGTCTATAAAACCCTTCAGTAACCTTGATGAGTACAAAGTAAATGAGAGCAGATAAAATGTACGCGCTGATCTGAATCAGCTGTGTAGACCCTGTACGAGTCCTTAGATCTTCTTTAGCCAATCTAGTGTACAAGAGTACAGATAT
The DNA here is from genome assembly GCF_019279795.1 of Protopterus annectens. Lineage (NCBI taxonomy): Eukaryota > Metazoa > Chordata > Ceratodontiformes > Protopteridae > Protopterus > Protopterus annectens. The sequence goes on along the minus strand of NC_056728.1, from coordinate 236,843,376 downwards.
AACATTAAATGTTAGCACAGATCACGGGTAAAGCCACATATTAAAAGTTACAGTAAAAATGCAACAGTAAATAGAAGTAAAAAAAAACACGCTACCTACAAGGAACGCCAAAGGTAGGAACCCACAGCAGCCAGGGAAATCTAATGTAGAGAAATGGCGCGAATGAGGGCAGGTATATTTATAGGTTAGAAGAGGAAGTGGGATAAGATGGAAGAGGGGGAGGGGTAAGGGGCAGGCAGAAAAACGGAAGGGTAGTGATAGTATCGGTCTGGAGACAGGAAAAAAGCTTATTACAGGGGAGTTAGTGATAGGGAGTATTGCGAGGGTATAGGGAAAATAGGTAGGAAAAAGTAGTAAGCAATAGTAGTGAGGTGTAGAGAGTATATATAGGAAAGAGTAGTAAGCAAAGGTGGAGAGGTGAAGAGGTAATAGTATGTATGAGATGATTAGGTCTATGACAGAGAGGTAGTGAGAACAGGGAAGAGCCCAAAGAGAAAAGGTCCAGGAGAAAAACAATCAGTGAAGTGCTCAGAAAGAAGGTAAGTAAGGCAAGGGGAAGTAAATATATTTGGTGTCAAAGGTAGGAGCAAGTAGAAGTTAGAAATATCAGAGCAAGTGGAAAGAGAAAAGTGGAACAGAAAGGGGATGCCAGTAGGTAAGATAGAGAGGTAGAGGAGGTTTCCAGAGGAAAAACCCTAGAAGTAGGGGCCACCTTATGACCACAGGGGATATGTCAATACTTGCTGCTTACAAGGCTTATGGTTTAAAGCAAGGGGCAAGTAGCTAGGGATATTATTGGCAAATATATGATCAGTTGGTTGAGAGGAGGGGGGGGTTAGTTGTTGGCTGCTGGTAGTGCTGACCTTGGGTTTTACAACTTAACTGGGAAAAAATACAAAAAGATTAAGAAGAGCAGGAGCTCTAGGTCATACTTTCTATTATTTCTCCACGAGTAGGCTCCACAGGGTGGGATAACTTGTGTTCCTTAAATTAGGTGAGGAGAGTAGCAGGTTTGGATGGGATGCAAGAACCCAGACCTAAAGGTGGTCAGGAGGGTTTTACTGTTTCTATTATTTCTCCACGAGTAGGCTCCACAGGGTGGGATAACTTGTGTTCCTTAAATTAGGTGAGGAGAGTAGCAGGTTTGGATGGGATGCAAGAACCCAGACCTAAAGGTGGTCAGGAGGGTTTTACTGTTTCTATTATTTCTCCACGAGTAGGCTCCACAGGGTGGGATAACTTGTGTTCCTTAAATTAGGTGAGGAGAGTAGCAGGTTTGGATGGGATGCAAGAACCCAGACCTAAAGGTGGTCAGGAGGGTTTTACTGTTTCTATTATTTCTCCACGAGTAGGCTCCACAGGGTGGGATAACTTGTGTTCCTTAAATTAGGTGAGGAGAGTAGCAGGTTTGGATGGGATGCAAGAACCCAGACCTAAAGGTGGTCAGGAGGGTTTTACTGTTTCTATTATTTCTCCACGAGTAGGCTCCACAGGGTGGGATAACTTGTGTTCCTTAAATTAGGTGAGGAGAGTAGCAGGTTTGGATGGGATGCAAGAACCCAGACCTAAAGGTGGTCAGGAGGGTTTTACTGTTTCTATTATTTCTCCACGAGTAGGCTCCACAGGGTGGGATAACTTGTGTTCCTTAAATTAGGTGAGGAGAGTAGCAGGTTTGGATGGGATGCAAGAACCCAGACCTAAAGGTGGTCAGGAGGGTTTTACTGTTTCTATTATTTCTCCACGAGTAGGCTCCACAGGGTGGGATAACTTGTGTTCCTTAAATTAGGTGAGGAGAGTAGCAGGTTTGGATGGGATGCAAGAACCCAGACCTAAAGGTGGTCAGGAGGGTTTTACTGCTACAAGGAACGCCAAAGGTAGGAACCCACAGCAGCCAGGGTTTTGGGTACAGCTCCATCCATTTACATGGTGGTATAGTCTGGTGATGCACATTTCTGCATATTCGTTGGAAACAACAGAGTTTGGTGAGGATTTGAAGCTTATATACTCCTAAGTGATACACTGAATCATTAATATGGTTTGTTTTCTTTTCTATTAATGTATGTGTGCCTGTGCATACTCTTTTATACATGTCTCCAGTCCCCCCCCCCCCGCAAGAAGGGTGAGCAGGGACAGCCTTATTTATTATTATTATTATTATTTATTTATTTATTTTACATTTGTTGACTGGGTTTGTCCGACTGAGCTAAGTAGCCCTTTTTCAGCGGCGGCCCGGGGAGAAAAGCTCCACATGTTCTACAGGCTATAATTTACAAAAATAAGTAAATAATCTACAACTGGTTTACAGAAAATATTCCAAGCAACATATACACAAAAAACAAGGATTTACTACAGTAAACTAATCATTATGTCTGCCAGATTTAAAATCCTACATCATTCTGAAGGACTAACAATAGTAATCATCACTCCTCCCCATCCCTGCTAGCTCCTCCAGAGCTCATGTCATGTGGGTTACAGTCAGGGCTTATTCCATCTTTAGCACAGAGCTGACATGCATCAGCTAAGTACAGTTGCTCTTAACAATACACACAGCTGTGGTTCTAGACCAATCCTCTCAGGCTGGGTGGTCTCTTACCTAATCATTTTGCCTTTAAAAACATCACTTCACATTTCCCATCTACTAACATAGCATCGAACATACCATTATCTTACATCTGTGCAGATCTTATCTCACGCTTCTATATCATACTGTCTTTCATTTGCCTCACCATCACCTCCCCTAATCCTACCTATTTCCTTCTAACCTTCCCTGCTCTATACTATTGAGAGCATAAGCTCTGCATGTAGTTTTCTTTCTTCCTTTCCACCTACTATTCTTTCCCCCCTCATGTTTTCCCTTCTACTTACTTTTCCTGACTCTCTTACTCCCATCCTCTAACCACTGTCCCTGTATATGTACAACCTATGAAATTATATATGTTGCAAATGTTGTATGTTGTATAGAATTTATTATTTTGCAATGTTTTCTGTTTTTCACTTGATTTGCTATTTTTTCATTTGTTACATTAATTTTTGCAACATATGTGGAGCTTTTCTGTCTAGATCTCCACTGAAAATGGGTATTACTCAGTCTGACTATCCCAGTCAACAAATGTAAAATAAAATAAATTAATTAAATAACTAAGTGATAGATGGCCCAGAATGAGTATGTTTATGCAAAAAAAGAAAAATCTTTCATGTCTGTGTATAAACACCTAACAGCTATTCAGAGTATTCTAGCTTTCTTGGAGACTGTGGGAGCAGCTCTTGATAGGGTACCACTTGCTGAGTCTGTAGATGTTCATCGTGTTTCACTGTTGCAGTCATGATGGAGGGTTCTCCCCTGCCAGCAGGCAGTCCTCGGTTGGCCAGAATCCCAAAGTCTGGGTCCGGCGTCGGCTGTTCAGCCATGCTCCCTGACGTCAGAGTGCCAGGAGTACAAAGCTGACAGCCGATGCCATGTTCTCCAGTCTTTCTTGCCATGCAGTGATAGCAGTTCGCAAGTGCCAGTCGGCTGACTCCTGACAATTTTTTATAAACGTACTTCAGTCCGAAGACTTTCTTCTCCTACTCAAAGCTAAGTACCCCGTTGGGGAAACCTTTTTCTTGCTCCAGTCTGATGTCAGAAAAAGTTAATAATTGTATTTCATGTGGGAAGCAAATACCTCATAAGGATTTTCATTCTTACTGTATTCCTTGCTTAGGCCCTGACCATGACGTAGCTAGTTGTCGGTTTTGTGCTAGATTCAATCAACGTACGATTAAACGAAGGTACGATTTTTGCATTTCATTACTTCGGTAGGCGTTTTAATTATAAAATGTCGTCGGACACTGTTCCGGCTACCGGAGTTCACAAACGACGCAAGGATAAAGACAGGCCTCCAAGGACCAAATCAGACGATGTTGTACAAGCAAAGCCAGCTTCAGGTTCGGCCGTTGTCAGTGAGGCGCTTTTGCAGCCCCTGTCGTCGGCCATTTCGGAACCGATGGCCGAAACGGACTCCCACAAGGAGCCAACTAGGCCTTTGAATATTTCTGTTGCAGGACCTTCAGACAATGCTCCTTCGGATGGGTCCGGAGCCGCTGTGCAGGTACCGGCTTCCGAAGGGGTATTCAGGCCTACTCAGCTTCTAATAAAGGCAAAGACAAAGGCAAAGACTCCTTCCAAATCAAAGACTGCAGCCCAGGCCACTTCAGATCTGGCACCCAAGTCTCAGAAACAGTTACTTAAGATGGCGGAGGACTTACTTACTATGATTAGGGGTTCACATCCCCCTCCAGATAAAAGGCCAAGGCAGGAAGTGTATTATGACTCCTCTGATCAGGCTTCTGTTTCTTCAGTTTCATCTTCTGACCAGGAATATTCTTTCCCTCCTTATGAGGATTCTGATGCTGAGGAATCCATTCCTTCAGCTTCTCCCCCTGAGGATTTCTCTTTTGGGGAAACTTTGCATGAAATGAGGGAACATTTTCACTGGGAAGGACAGGAGTACTCGGAATCTAAGAAAAGACTAAGGGATTTTCTTCTTCTTCCCCAACATAGACCCCTGGCTATTCCTCCTATTTTGGATATTGTGGATGATGCTTTTTCGGAGGCTAACTTAACTCCTGACTCTTTTCCTCCAGCTCCTGTTAAGCCAGACAGATATTATAGGGTTCCTGATTCCCACCAGTTTTTATACAAGAATCCTACTGCTGATCCTGAAACCATTTCTCAGGGCCCTAAGGGGGTTAAGGCCGCTACTGCTAAAAACCCCATTCCCACTGAGAAGGATTCCAGATCTTTAGAAAGATGGGGCAAAAAAGTGTACACTTCTGCTACTTTATTAGGGCTTTAAACTGTCAGTTTCATATGCTGAAATACCAGCAATTTCTTCTGTCTGTTTTAAAACAAAAGCTAACTTTCATTTCCGCCTGTGCAGATGATAAGGAATTACATGACTTAATGCATGCCACTGAACAAGTTGGGAAGCATGGTTTACACTGTGGATTTGATGCCTTGGAGGCTTCTTGTAGGGCTGCTGCCTCTGGCACAGTCATTAGAAGGCACCCATGGTTAAAGGAACAAAACTTGCCAGATCAAGTTAAAGCTAAATTATTGGATGCTCCTGTTCAGCATAATGTTTTGTTTGGATCTAAAGCTGAAGAGGTGATAAAGAAGATGGTGGACAAGGCAAAATCCATGCAAACAGTTAAAGATTTCTTACAAGTACAGCCACCCAGATTTAGTAGGAATTGGCCTACAAAAAACTGGTCCTTTCCCAATTCAGACAGGCCTCAGAGGGGTAGATAAAGACGCTCCCGAGGAAGGCCTCAAACTCAAGCCTCTTATAGACCAAGACAGTGGACTGCTTCCACCCCTAGGGGAGGAGAGGACAGGTCGCAAGCTCATAGAAAGCAGACTCAATGACTCCCTCTGTTGGGCTGCAGGAACTTCTTACCTGGAAGCCCCTCTCGGAGGAAAACTTTCTCTTTTTCACCCAAATTGGACTCATATAACCCAAGACAAGTGGGTTCTGGATGTGGTTTCAAGAGGTTACAAATTCCATTTTCATACCCTACCAAGACCAAGCGGATGGTCAGAACTTCCAAAACATCAATGGTTAGAGGCCTTAAACCAAGTGGAAGCTCTCTTGGCTATGAAAGCCATAGAACTGGTTCCACTTTCAGAGATGGGACAAGGTTTTTACTCAGGGCTCTTCCTAGTCCCCAGAAAGCAAAATTCACGGAGACCCATTCTGGATCTGTCATTCTTGAACACTTTTCTCGAGATACCAAAATTCAAGATGCTTACTCTACAGCAGCTACTTCCAATGCTGACCAAAAATGCATGGATGGCAACTTTGGATTTAAAGGAGGCATATTTACACATTCCCATCAGGCAGGAATGCAGAAAATACCTCAGGTTCAAGGCCGGATCGAGGCACTATCAATTCTCTGCACTGCCTTTTGGATTGTCTACTGCACCCAGGGTCTTCACCAAATGCCTGGCTCCAGTATTAGCTTATTGCAGACTCAAGGGAATTCAAATTTACCCTTATCTGGACGACTGTCTTATTCAGGCAGACAGCAAGGATGTCTTACTCCAGCATCTAGAATTTGTTCAGAATCTTCTCAAGTTCCTGGGATTCACTGTAAACATAAAAAAGTCAAATGTGACACCCTCACAACAGATAATTTTCTGGGTACTTTTCTAAACACTACAACCCAGATGGCATTTCTGACATACGAAAAACAGTTACAGCTGGCTTCAACTTTCAAAACCTTGGCAACTTTAACTCAGCTTTCTGCAAGGAAATTCCTGCAGGTTCTGGGTTACATGGCCTCCTGCATCCTTCTCGTACCATATGCAAGACTACATATGAGGAAAATACAGTGGTACCTAAAAAGTGTATGGTCTCAGCATTGCCACAGTTTAGACATACAGATCACCATCCTGCCTTGTCTTCAGAAGGAATTCCTTTGGTGGTCCGAGGCATGTACTCTAAACAAAGGAAAACCCTTCAGTCTGCCTCCAGCCACTCAGATACTAACCACGGACGCCTCAGATTATGCATGGGGAGCTCATTTTCAGGGCAACTGTCTGCAGGGCCTTTGGGCAAAGGATCAGAAGCACCTGCATATCAATTTAAAGGAAATGTTAGCCATTCAGAAAGCTCAATTGGCCTTCAGGAATCTTCTACAACCAGGACAACTACTGATACAGACAGACAACACCACAGTTATGTGGTACATAAACAAGCAAGGGGGATCTCATTCCTATCCCCTTTGCAGACTAGCCATGAATCTATGGAACACAGCTCTAGTTTGCAAACTGGACCTTCAAGCTCAGTTTCTACCAGGGAAGCAAAACTTCCTGGCAGACAGTCTGAGCAGAAACCTATCGGACCCACACGAATGGATGCTGGACACCGAAATATTCAAGATGATTTTTTTTTTCTTACTTTAATTAACTCCGTCTTCGGCTGCTGTGCGTCCTGGTTTCAGCGACTGTACCCATAGTAAGCTTCCTTGCCCTGCTCTCCCTCTGTGACTACGCCTGGTTTGGACGCCCACTCCTAAAGCATTAAAAACAAGCTCTGATGATACATCCCCTTTATGGGAATGGAACTAGCTTCTCCTAGAAGGAACTAAATAAGTATGTGTAACTGTTGCTAAACCTCTGTAATACCATATTTATCTAAAACCCTGCTAGGTTCAGCACGCTCCCTTTCCAGGAAAGCCAGCAGCCAAACCCTTCTCAACCCCCCCCCCCCATATTTCTAGTTTCCTTAGTTACACTAGTCCCCTTCTCTCCTCAACACTCTCAGCTCAAGGAAATTTTTTTCCAATATCTTTGGCCATTCTATCCTTCTAAATCCTTGTCCCCTATACTTACCTTCTCCTACCAACATCCCACTGATAAGTTCTCGCTCTACCTTCCTTGGCTCCTAATCCTGACAGCATTCATGCTGCATTGCTCTCTTTCTCACTTCCTCTCATCCACTGTTTTAACTAGATTATGCTATCTCTGTCCCCCTCTGTCCCAGCCTTCACTCTAAATTTTTCCTACTTCAAGTCCCAACTACCTATTCTACAACTTCTCTGACTGAGATAAAGCTGCTGTTCTTCCGGTCTGTACCTGCTAATACCTACTCTCGCTCCTCCCTCTCCACCTAACATCCTCCCTGAATTTATAAAACCTCCCAGCCCTGGGGCGCCTTTTTCTTTCTTTAATTAACTCCGTCTTCAGCTGCTGTGCGTCCTGGTTTCAGCGACTGTACCCATAGTAAGGTGAATCTTGTTTTTACTTGCTAAATGTATCGCATTATTTAAAAACAAAGCTTGATACTGTATACTATATTAATAATATAATTATTATACTAAATGAACAGCAAAAGCTAGTACGGCAACCCAGAAAAAACAGTTAACAGCGAAATAAACCAAAAACATACAGTTACCAAAATTGCTGTTACTGGTGGCTGCCCCTTCTGTATAACAGAAAAAGTAAAATTCAATGTCTTTCGACAAGTGCAATACAACGATGCACTCTCCTTCTTTAGGTCCCTGGAACTACTCCTGTAGGGAAATCGTAGTCTTCACGGACACAGTCAAAGGAAACCAAGGTAATACTTCAGTGCAAAGAAATGCTGATAAAATCCAAATCTCCAGTCAATAAAAATGGTTTTATTCGAAAAGTGCACAGAACAAGTGAGCTTTACGTTAGGCTTCATCAGACTATAAAAATGCTTAACGGCATTTAGTTTAAAAGACCACATTATGCAGTGATAGGTTACAATAAATTAATTGCATTAAATCAATTACAACTTAAAGCACCATACCAAAAAGGCTCCTTATACATTTCTTTAAACACATTTCTTTAAAAGAACGTTAAAATCAATATTAATATTAACAATATTGGAGTAAACTACTATTAATACATTACTCAATGGCATTTTACATATAATAATAACAATAAATATAATATTTCATACATAGTAATCCACTCCCATCAAACATCACAGCCCATTATTAGCAACAGAACATAAAAAGGACTCATTATTCCTAGATCTTATGGTCTTGGAATTCTTCTGTTTTTCAGAACAGGTTTAATGTGAAACTTGTCATTTAAACCAGGTGGTTCATCAGCCCTAAGTCTAATGATCCACCTCATTTCACATTCTAGGGTGTGATTTATTAAATCACCCCCTCTATAGTAGGGTGTTAAGTGTTGTATAACATTAAACTTAAAGATGTGATTCTGGCCTAGTATTTTACTATGTCTGGCCAATGCATTGAACTCTGACCCTTTCCTTATGTGGTAATTATGTTCCCTAATGCGGTCCTTAAATGGTCTATTGGTTTTCCCCACATAAAACGAGGGGCACTTTACACACCTGGCCAAATAGACCACATTCCTGCTACTACAATCTGTATTGGTGTTAAATTGGAATGTTCGTCCAGTGATAGGGTGTAAAAAAGTCATATCCTCATTTATGTGGGTACAGTGGTTGCACTTCCCACATTTTACTGTATTTCTATCTATATTAGAAACCAGTTGTTTACACATAGTATTCTTTGGTCTACATAATAACCTTTTCAGGTTAGGTTTATTCCTATGTGCAAATCTAGGTTGGGGTCCTACTATTTTTGCCACTTCACTATCTGATAGCAGGATGTCCCAGTTCTTAAAGAACATCTCCTTGATCTCCCTGGTATCCCTAGTAAAGGAGATAATGGGCCTAACCTCAATCATCTGTTCTGAAGAAGTGATCCCTCTATATTGTTCATTCCAGTTTGAAAAGAAAGGAGCGGCCCTGGTAGACCTAAGGTTATGTACTTCTAGGATGACCTGATCAACTAACTCGGGGTCATAATTCCTGTCAATAAACCTCATTCTCATCTCTTCTACTTCTTTCAAATAATATTCATCCATAGGATTATACCTGGATGCTCTCATAAATTGTCCCTTTAAAATATTATAAAATATGTGTTTTGGATGCATACTTTCTCTACATAACAATGTATTCCGGTGACATAATTTGCGATGTATCGAAGTATTCAAAAGCCCATTATCCAATTTAAATACTTCCACATCCAAGTAAGAAATCCTATCATAAGAACAACATAAAGTAAACTTAAGGAAATCTGTAGAAGAATTCATGATATTCACAAATTCCTGAAGCTTATCAATACCCCCAAACCATATGAAAAAAGGTCATCCACAAATCTGCGGTATAAGCCCCCAAATTCATTAAATAGGGGGGAGGTGTGTAAGAATTTATCCTCCCATGCAGCCATTACAAGGTTGGCGTAGCTATTGGCACACGAAGTGCCCATAGCCACGCCATCCTTCTGGAGGTAAAAACTCTCACCAAAAATAAATAAATTATTGGATAACACCATCTCTAGATAAAGTGTAATCAAATCTATCTTATCTGCAGAAAAATCAGAGTGGAGTCTTAAGTAATCTTGTATATAATTAATTCCTATTTCATTTGGTATTACTGTAAAAAGACTCACAACGTCTAATGTCACTAACAGGAACTGTCTCTCCTCATTAATGTCCTTAGTATATGTGTACAGATCTAACAAAAATTGTTTACTGTCTTTTAATATATATACATTTTTGTCAACCAATGGTCTCAGAACATTCTCTATGTAAATTGATAACGGTTCAGTTACCCATCCCTGGCCTGCCACAATGGGCCTCATAGGTGGATTATTATAGGATTTGTGTACTTTTGGTAGCCCCTGTATTATCGGTACCACTGGATGCTCAACTTTAAAGTATTGATATAATTCTTCAGTTATGATAGATGTCATTAAAAGATCATCTAAAGTATAATAGACATCAAAAACTTTCTGTGCAACTATTGTTTCATTAATTTTATCATAGAAATTATTATCACTCAAAAGCTGCAACATTCTATTGTTGTAATCAGTGGCATCCATTAACACAATGGGGCCACCTTTATCCGCCGGTCTTATTACAAGTTTCTCATCATTCATCAAATCCTTTAATGCTTGCCTCTGTTTATAAGTCAAGTTCTGGCCATGTTTCATATGCTGATGTGTTACAAAATGTGTGTGAATGTTATTCTCAATTACTCTCCCAAACACTTCCACTACCGGGTGCAATTGAGGTACATATGTACTATTCGGGCGAAAACGAAAGGCAGTCTGACTACCATTTCCTGAACCGTAATCAAGTCTTAACTGAATATTTCTAGTAAACATTTTTGAATCAATAACTGAATCTGCCACATTATCCCGTCGAGCGGGTATAAAATTTAAACCCTTATTTAAAACCTGTACTTCATATTCATTTAAAATCCTTGTGGAGAGGTTCACTATTAATGTAAGGTCTTTTCCCACATCCTCTTTAAGGTGGGCCCATTGTAGTCCTCCATTGACCCCTTCCTTTTGTGTCTGCCTCTGCTCCCTGAGCGTTGTCTTTCGTAATGTTGCCCCTGTGCTATCGGGAAAGGGATATTCTCCTTTTGTAAAGAGTTATTACCAATTTTCCCCCCTAATGTTGTTTTAGGTCTAACTATAGCTTCCTTAGAGGTCTGTATGTTCCTAGTACTTGTAGCACTATCTGCTATCATATTATTCTCTAATTGTATAACATTTTCCACATCAGAATTGCTGGGGGTAAGCGTATTCTCCTCCACATCAAGTGCATTCACTCCTCTTTCATCAGACTGTCCAGATGTCACTGGTGTTTTCGCCATAATGGCACTTACAAGCTGAACCTCAGAGGTATCTGTAGTATTCACCTCCCTAACAGGATCGTGTACAACTTGTTCAACATTCACATCTCTTAACGTCCTATTAACATGTGTAGTATAAGTGCCTCGATGTCCAAACCCTACATTTGGACTAGTTCTATTCTGTTCCCTAGGCCAGGTGAATACATGGTTGTTTCTAAAATCCCTAACGTCTCTACTAATTTTTACTTTTTTCTGTTCAATTAAACGTTTTTCTAACAGGCACACATCATCCATCACTCGTTCCACTTGATTATGCATATATGTACTAGTACATTTCGAGCGTACATTATTGAAACATTCATTGACCAAGTTTTTTAACATAATTTCTTCTGGCATATGATAATCTATTAACAATTTCATATAATTGTAACTTAGCTCAATGTTCAATTGTTGCCATTTGAAAAGCAAGTCAGGAAATCTATTTCCTGAAGTGGGCATCTTTAAAATGCGAAGCCCACGAGGTACAATCTTTTTGTTTAAACAGGCTTCAAAATACTGTCTTTGTACCTGTAGTTTCTTCAGCTTCACAAAAGCACCTTCTAGTTCCTGTAATTCCTTCGAAATGTTTGTTATATTGTCCAGTATCACTTCATTATCGCCATCCTCAATATTTGGTTGAAAGTCCAGCAGTACATTAGCGTTACCAGCTAAACAAGCTTCAAAGCGGGATGTACCCTTATCAAAATTTTCCTTCCCAGCCGTAGCTGGAACATACGGAAGTTCTATATTCACGCTGGGGGCGTGAGCCGTCATCCTTGGTTGCCGTACACAAAATAACGTAAAATAAACAGCAAAAGCTAGTACGGCAACCCAGAAAAACCAGTTAACAGCGAAATAAACCAAAAACATACAGTTACCAAAATTGCTGTTACTGGTGGCTGCCCCTTCTGTATAACAGGAAAAGTAAAATTCAATGTCTTTCGACAAGTGCAATACAACGATGCACGCTCCTTCTTTAGGTCCCTGGAACTACTCCTGTAGGGAAATCGTAGTCTTCACGGACACAGTCAAAGGAAACCAAGGTTATACTTCAGTACAAAGAAATGCTGATAAAATCCAAATCTCCAGTCAATAAAAAATGGTTTTATTCGAAAAGTGCACAGAACAAGTGAGCGCTTTCGTTAGGCTTCATCAGACTATAAAAATGCTTAACGGCATTTAGTTTAAAAAGACCACATTATGCAGTGATAGGTTACAATAAATTAATTGCATTAAATCAATTACAACTTAAAGCACCATACCAAAAAGGCTCCTTATACATTTCTTTAAACACATTTCTTTAAAAGAACGTTAAAATCAATATTAATATTAACAATATTGGAGTAAACTACTATTAATACATTACTCAATGGCATTTTACATATAATAATAACAATAAATATAATATTTCATACATAGTAATCCACTCCCATCAAACATCACAGCCCATTATTAGCAACAGAACATAAAAAGGACTCATTATTCCTAGATCTTATGGTCTTGGAATTCTTCTGTTTTTCAGAACAGGTTTAATGTGAAACTTGTCATTTAAACCAGGTGGTTCATCAGCCCTAAGTCTAATGATCCACCTCATTTCACATTCTAGGGTGTGATTTATTAAATCACCCCCTCTATAGTAGGGTGTTAAGTGTTGTATAACATTAAACTTAAAGATGTGATTCTGGCCTAGTATTTTACTATGTCTGGCCAATGCATTGAACTCTGACCCTTTCCTTATGTGGTAATTATGTTCCCTAATGCGGTCCTTAAATGGTCTATTGGTTTTCCCCACATAAAACGAGGGGCACTTTACACACCTGGCCAAATAGACCACATTCCTGCTACTACAATCTGTATTGGTGTTAAATTGGAATGTTCGTCCAGTGATAGGGTGTAAAAAAGTCAAATCCTCATTTATGTGGGTACAGTGGTTACACTTCCCACATTTTACTGTATTTCTATCTATATTAGAAACCAGTTGTTTACACATAGTATTCTTTGGTCTACATAATAACCTTTTCAGGTTAGGTTTATTCCTATGTGCAAATCTAGGTTGGGGTCCTACTATTTTTGCCACTTCACTATCTGATAGCAAGATGTCCCAGTTCTTAAAGGACATCTATCCTTTGGATGAATATTATTTGAAAGAAGTAGAAGAGATGAGAATGAGGTTTATTGACAGGAATTATGACCCCGAGTTAGTTGATCAGGTCATCCTAGAAGTACATAACCTTAGGTCTACCAGGGCCGCTCCTTTCTTTTCAGACTGGAATGAACAATATAGAGGGATCACTTCTTCAGAACAGATGATTGAGGTTAGACCCATTATTTCCTTTACTAGGGATACCAGGGAGATCAAGGAGATGTTCTTTAAGAACTGGGACATCTTGCTATCAGATAGTGAAGTGGCTGATGAACCACCTGGTTTAAATGACAAGTTTCACATTAAACCTGTTCTGAAAAACAGAAGAATTCCAAGACCATAAGATCTAGGAATAATGAGTCCTTTTTATGTTCTGTTGCTAATAATGGGCTGTGATGTTTGATGGGAGTGGATTACTATGTATGAAATATTATATTTATTGTTATTATTATATGTAAAATGCCATTGAGTAATGTATTAATAGTAGTTTACTCCAATATTGTTAATATTAATATTGATTTTAACGTTCTTTTAAAGAAATGTGTTTAAAGAAATGTATAAGGAGCCTTTTTGGTATGGTGCTTTAAGTTGTAATTGATTTAATGCAATTAATTTATTGTAACCTATCACTGCATAATGTGGTCTTTTTAAACTAAATGCCGTTAAGCATTTTTTATAGTCTGATGAAGCCTAACGGCGAAAGCGCTCACTTGTTCTGTGCACTTTTCGAATAAAACCATTTTTATTGACTGGAGATTTGGATTTTATCAGCATTTCTTTGCACTGAAGTATTACCTTGGTTTCCTTTGACTGTGTCCGTGAAGACTACGATTTCCCTACAGGAGTAGTTCCAGGGACCTAAAGAAGGAGAGTGCATCGTTGTATTGCACTTGTCGAAAGACATTGAATTTTACTTTTTCTGTTATACAGAAGGGGCAGCCACCAGTAACAGCAATTTTGGTAACTGTATTATACTAAATGAGTTCATTGCACTTGCTGTGTGCTGGTTGAAAGCAGACATCATAAACGCTAACAACTTCATACCTGCATTGAAAGTACTTTATCATTATAGCAAGATAACTGCAATGCTTGAAAGTATTTCATCATTATAGCAAGATAATTGCAATGCCTTCTATATTATGAAACTTGTAATACGTTATTACACTTCATGTGTTGGCTGCGACCGAAGCGTGCTGGCTTAAGCATATATTGCAAATGCATTCAAAGTACAAACCTTCTGAAGGTAAAAACTCTCACCAAAAATAAATAAATTATTGGATAACACCATCTCTAGCCAAACCCTTCTCAACTCCCCCCCCCCCATATTTCTAGTTTCCTTAGTTACACTAGTCCCCTTCTCTCCTCAACACTCTCAGCTCAAGGAACTTTTTTTCCAATATCTTTGGCCATTCTATCCTTCTAAATCCTCATCCCCTGTACTTACCTTCTCCTACCAACATCCCACTGATAGGTTCTCGCTCTACCTTCCTTGGCTCTACCTGCTCCGTTCGCCCTGCGGGCTCACTCCGCTCCCCTACACTGCCCCCAATTCTCACCCGCCCCCAGCACCTCTACATTAATACCTTCATAACCACACCCACTACACTACCTAGCCAACTAGTTTCCACATCTCTGTCAACACCCACTCTCTTACCCCACCCACAACAATCATCACTAAACACACATACAAAACCCATCCTAGCCAATTAGTCTCCTTTCTCAGTCAACACCCACTCCCAAACCCCACCAATACTTAAACATTACTCAAAATCTCCACTCCATCAGAATAATTAGAAACATAGCTACACCTCTATACATACAGCACTCTTACACCTATAGTTTACTCAGCAACTACATACCAACTCTCAAGAACCAGCTTTAACTACTTCATCATTATTATTTCTAAACCTTCCACCTTCTCCACTCTGCTTTTACTTCTCCTCAACATATCCTATATCTACTACCTCACCCAGACCAATCATATTAATCACTCACAATCCTTTCATGTAACCAACCATCTCAACTCACTTCCCTCAAACTCTCACACCATAATATCTCCTCACCTATACAATATAAGCAACCATCTATATTTCTCTTATAAACTTATCACCCTTCATAAACATTCTACTACCAGAGCAACTAACATACCCCTCTTCACCAAAATAAAGCCTAACCCATATTCTAAACACTCCAAATATCTATCCAACCCAATCCTATATCTAATTACTACACTATTATCCGGAAATATTCACCCTAATCCTGGTCCCACCACCACATTCACTACAGATAAGTCCATACTATTCACCTCCCTAAACTCCCAAAGTATAGTGAACAAAATCCCAAACCTCCATGCCTGGCTCACACACAACAAACCAGACTTTCTATCCATCTCTGAAACTTGGTTAAAACCCCACATAAAAGACTCTGAGATAACACCATCCAACTACTCAATCATAAGAAAAGACAGAACCCATAAAAAAGGAGGTGGAGTAGCTCTCCTATACTCATCTTCCTTATCAGTTACTCCATATAACAAACCTATTCCCCAATTCAATAACGCTGAATTACTCCTAGCATTATTTCAGGTTAATATACACAAACACATATGCATAGCCACCCTTTACATTCCCCCTGGTGATAACATTACTACACTCAAAGACATCCTGTTCTGGCTATCCACTAACATTACTAATGAAATAATAATCCTGGGAGACATGAATATCAATTGGTCCTCCATTCAATCTCCCACAAACCCTCTTAACATCAACCTTTATATCTTCTCACAGCTATTCAACTCCACAACCCACCCCTCAAAAAACCTTTCCAGTGGCAGCATTTTAGACTGGATTTTAGTCTCCCACCCGCATTATTTCTCTGATAATGGCACACTTCCAGACCCTCTTAGCGATCACCTACCCACATTCACACACCGACTCCCTTCACCCATGCACCAAACACATAATTATATTACTACTCGCAACCAAAAATAACTTCAACCCTATAACCTTCTCAGACTCCTTAAAAGCTATTAATTGGAACATTCTAAAAACTCTACCTTTAGATAATGCCGTTGCCCACTTCAACTCAACCTTCTTAAACCTTCTCAACTACCATGCTCCTCTATGGACTAAGCGAATAAAAATCAAAACTGCTCCTTGGCTATCCAAAAGTACTCTAGTCACCATGCAATGCAGAAACAAAGTCTGGGCACTCTACCACAAAAATAAGTCTCCCCTCATTCATAACGAATATAAAACACTCAGAAATAAAGTCAAAAAGCTTATTATCACTGACCGACGAAATTACTTCTCCATACTCCAAAACAGCAATAAAACAAACCCTCAGAAATTCTGGAAAGGAGTTGCCACCCTTATCAATCCAGGCAAAATTGACAACCCCAGCCCAGACCCCAGTGCTCCCGACATAGATTTGGCCACACAATTTAACTCTTTCTTCATTAATTCTATTTCCAAATTAACCTCCACATTCTCTGACAACACCACTCCTTCCATTTCACCCTCAACTTCCTCTACAAACACTTCTACCTGCACTCCTACTACTACACTCTCTTCCTCTCCACTATCATCACTAATACCCTCCCTACCCCTTCCTCTCCTTTTTCTTTCAAACCTATACCCATATCCACCATAAAAAAACTCCTTCAAAAACTTAAGCCAGGATCGAATGCCCCTGACAACATCCCATCATACTTTCTTAGCATAGCTGCAGAAGCCATTGCCTACCCCATCAGTATCCTAATAAACCACTCTATCCAAGAAAGCATAGTACCCCAAATCTGGAAAAAGGCTTTCATCATACCCTTGCATAAAGGTGGTAACAATAACAATACAACTAATTTCCGACCCATCGCTATCCTATCTCCCATTTCTAAACTCCTAGAAAAATGTATCCAACTACAACTCCTACCATATCTCATAGACAATCACCTACTAACTCCAATGCAGCATGGTTTTAGGCCTGGTCATAGCACTATGACAGCCCTCCTCTCCTTCCTGGAAACTGTAAACAAAGCCCGAGACTCTGGTCATATAGTCTCTACCCTCCTACTCGACCTCTCTAAAGCCTTTGACACTATCTCTCACAAACTTCTTCTAACTAAACTCTCTCAGCTAAACCTATCTTCTTCTTCTCAGAATTGGTTCTCCAGTTACTTATCTAATAGATATCAATCAGTAAAATGGAAGAAAGCCACCTCTTCTTTCCTTGCTACCCCAACTGGAGTTCCTCAAGGTTCCATACTAGGTCCTCTCCTCTTTAATATATTCATAAATGACTTCCGAAATTCTATTCCTTTCTCAAATATCATCCAATATGCAGATGATTCAACTATTATCTGTTCTGCCACATCCCTCCCCACACTGCAAAAACTTACACAAGACGCATTCTCAATCACAGAACAATGGATGAAAAGAAATCACCTAGCACTAAATGCCTCTAAAACCAAATTAATGGTATTCACTCCCTCTAAAGTCACCTCCATCAATACAAACACTTTCTATATCACTAGTAATAACAACACATCTCTTGAACTGGTGCCTGAGACTAAATTACTTGGGGTCCAAATTGATAGTAAGCTTAAATTCAACTCCCACCTACAACTAAATATCAAAAAAAACATCAAAAATTAGGTATGCTCTATCGACAAAATCGTTACCTCACACCCTCCACCAAAATCACTCTCTCTACCTCATTTCTTATCCCCTCCCTTCTCTATGGAGCCCCACTCTTAACTAATCTACAATCTTCCCTTAAAACACAACTTTCCTCATGTTACAACAAAATCGCCAAATTCGCTACTAGCCACAAATCATCTACCCACCACTGTTCTTCTCTCCACAAACTAAAATGGCTAGAACTTTCCAATCATCTCACCTACACTCAACTGACTCTAGCACACAAACTCATTTTCAAACCCCTTCTCTGTCCATCCCTTTCCTCTGCCTTTAAAATGCACCTACCCAACAGAGTACTAAGATCTAACAACCAAAATCTAATAGAATTGCATAAACCTACTCACCCCCAGGTACAAATCTCCAATCCTACGGCCTAGCACGTCTCTGGAACTCCCTACCCTCATCCATTCATATCATCTCTAACCACTTCACTTTCAAAAAATCTCTTCACTCTCACCTAATATCCCAGTGGAAATGCTCCTGTTCTCATCCATCATAATATAAACTGGCAAACTCCTTTTTCCCTCCCTTCCTCTAACTTCCTATACTGCCTCTCCTAACTCAAACTCTCTCTACTTGTTCTAACCAAACTTTTATAATTTGTATTATGTGTCATACTTTCAAGTTTGGTCAATATTTAAGACCTCTCAGTACTTATATAGAAATGTTTTCATTACCAGTATTATATCTTCTGAAACTTTCATCACCTGTCTGTACTACTTGATACATTATGCTTTAAACTGCATCATTGGAAAATATTGTAATATAATCTAAAACCTACTTGTAACCTTGTTTCTCAAGCCATACTATATGAAATGTCTTGCTCTAATTTGTTGACTTGTAAACATTGTAATCTAATGTCAAACCTATTGTACCCTTCTTACTGGAGCTTTTCTCCCCAGGACTCCATTGAAAACGGGTTCATTTTGGCCCAATGGACTATCCTGGTAAACTAACTGCAAATAACTAAATAAAATTACAGCAGTCTGGGGATGTCCTCACATAGACCTCTTTGCATCCCACCTCAATCATCAACTACAGATTTTTTGCACCAGGACATTCCACGAACTAGCTTGGAAAGTGGATGCACTATCATTCAGTTGGAGAAACCTTTCGGGGTATGCCTTCCCACCTCTACCTCTTCTTCCACGGGTATTATTAAAGATCAAACAGGACAAGCCCAAGATGATAATCTTGCTGGCCCCAAATTGGCCTCGACAGTTTTGGTACCCAACACTGAAAAAACCTTTGTCTGGAGCCCCCTTGGGTTTTACCATAGACTCCGAACCTTCTGTCCCAACACCAGGGCCAGGTTCTGCACTCCCATATCAAAACTCTCAGCCTGGCGGCCTGGTTAATCCAGGGTCTATGATTCATTCTCTCCTACCCAAACAGGTTATGGATGTCATTTTAGAAGCCAGACGTCCTAGCACTAGAAAATCTTATGCAGGAAAATGGAAAAGATTTTGTTCCTGGAAGCAGGCTCAGGATTCAGATCCTCTTATTCCTAACATTCCTCTGATTTTACTTTACCTGACAAACCTCTTACATAAGGGTCTCTCTTTCTCTTCCATAAAGATACATGCCTCTGCTATTTCTGCTCATTATAATACAGACCCTTCAATCTTTTCCCACCAGCTCATGAGACAGTTTCTCAGAGGAGCTAAGAACTTAAGGCCCCCTAGATCTCCACCCATTCCTGCTTGGGATCTCAACTATGTTTTGGAAAAACTCACCTTACCTCCTTTTGAGCCTGCTGCCACATCTGACATCAAGTTTTTATCTTGAAAGACAGCCATACTGTTAGCTCTGACCTCTGCCAGGAGAGTTTTGGAGTTGCAAGCTCTCATGGCTGTGGAACCATATATTATTTTTCATCAAGACAGGGTGTCTTTAAGGACTAATCCTACTTTCATGCCTAAGGTGGTTTCCAAAGTGGCTTTAAATCAAACTATTCACTTGCCAACTTTTTTCCCCACTCCTCAAAATAAGGAGGAAAAGATCTTGCATTCCTTGGATGTACGCAGACAACTACGTTTTTACCTGGACAGAACCAAGGACATCAGGAAATCAGAGCAATTGTTTGTTTCTTATGCTTCAAGTTCCCAGGGTAAAGCTATTTCAAAACAGACCATTTCTAAATGGATTGCTCATGGAATCAGATTTTGCTATTCACACCATGGTAAGCAAATCCCAGGGAGTATAAGGACTCACTCTACCAGAGCTGCTGCCACTTCAGCTGCCTTCCTCAGGGGAGTTCCTACCAAGGACATTTTGGAAGCTGCAACTTGGAGTTCAGTGCATACATTTTCTAAGCACTACAATCTACCTCTTTACTCTAAGTCTAGGAGAGGCTTTGCTTCTGCAGTCTTGCAGGGCCTTTTAGCCGCCCCCTCTACTTTATGACCACCTCCCTTTTATTCTGCTTTGGGATTCAACCCTACAGTCATGACTGCAACAGTGAAACACGATGAACATAGTACAGTTGTGTACACTTACCATAAATGTAGATGTTCGAGTGTCTTCACTGTTGCAGTCTAGGTTTCCCTCCCTCCTGTCCCCTCTTATTTTTTCTTTTGTGTGGTTCCCTTTTTCACCCTTCTTCTGAGGTGTATTTGCAAAGGGTATAGGATTTTACTCATTTTGGAACACCTGACATCTGGGGCAAGAAAAACTGGAGAACATGGCGTCGGCTGTTAGCTTTGTACTCCTGGCGCTCTGGAGCATGGCTGAACAGCCGACGCCGGACCCAGACTTTGGGATTCTGGCCGACTGAGGACTGCCTGCCGGCAGGGGAGAACCCTACAGTCATGACTGCAACAGTGAAAACACTTGAACATCTACATTTATGGTAAGTGTACACAACTGTACTTTCTACTGGGAGACTCCAAACATTATATGGAGAATGATGAAGATACCTGAAGGGGAGTGCAGCTTGTCTGATCTGAACTCAAGTGGTGAACTGTTGTTTGACTTCTGTACTAACATCGGATAACCTGTCCCTAATGAACAATGTGTCCAAACACAAGGCTGATTGTAAGTGTACTTAATGTCACATGTCTCATGTATTCAAATGAGACACTGAGGCACGGGATGGGTTCAAGTCATTTATTGTACATAAACACATCAGGAGCTGTAACTGGAACATGTACTTCAAACTTCATATGCTTCCTGACTGAGTCATTACTTCTAACACACTCACATATGCATCTCCATTCAAGCTAGCACTCACACTGAATGACTATAAAAAAATGGCACTGATCTCGCACGTGCTCAGTAACTTTGTGATCCAGCGAAATTTGCCAAAAAGAGATTTTTGCATCTAAGACTGAGAAAACAATGGAATCTGGCATGAGAGTGGCTACCTCTTGCACTGTACGCATCAGATAATGAGAACGCTTAAGTGCTTTGTTTAACTCTTAGATCAATACATATTTGAATATCATCTGAGCTTTTCTTATGAGCTACAACCATGGAAACTACCCATTCAGTTGGTTCTTCTACTGGAGTAAGGATAGTTAAATTCATCAATTTGTATAGTTCTGTTTTTACTTTGTTCTGCATCGCTACTGGAATCTTTGCTGGTCTGACAACGGGGCTTACTTCATGGTTTAACTTCATGGAATATGGAACTGGAAGTTTACCAAGCTCGTCTTTGAAAATATCAGCACGTTCACTAAAACTATTCTGTGTGAAACTATCATTGTTATTCATAGTTGTATGGTGAACCTCTTTATTAAATGAAATTAATCCCATTCTCAAAATGTCTTTGAGACCTAACAGCGAATGCACGTGTTTTTTGACTACATAAAACTGCAAGTCATAGCTGTTTCCAGCAGAATGGCATGAATGAACTGATGCGCTATCAGTATGAATCTCTTCACCGCCATAAGCAACTAGTTTTGAACACATTGCTGAATCAAGTTTCTCACCAGCTCTTACTTTAGCAAACATTTGTGCTGATAAAACATTGCACTTAAATCCAGCCTCTATTTTAAGCTGTACAGACCTCCCATTAATTTGTAGAGTACAATATATTTTGCTCTTTGCTGATAACTGATAATCTACTGTATTAACTGTTTCATCTATCACTGAGACACCATCATCATAGAAAGTTTGCTCACAGCTCTCAGAGTTTGCTACAGTCTCTATCTGATCTACTTGCTTCTTCAAATATTCTCCTTTAGCACAAATTTGTGGCACTTTAGACTTGCAAAGCTTTTTGAAATGATTTCACTTTTTATGTTTGTGACACTGCTGATCAAAAGCTAAACACTTTTCCCATTTAGGTTCATGACTGCCTCCACAATTGTGACAGTTAACAATGAGGTTAGGTGTGGCACTGCCCTTTGGTTTGCACCTCTTTTTCATCTTAACTTTCTGCTGCTGTACACTATCAACATTCGCACTAGCAGATACTGCAAACATGCTTTTCTCATTCGTAAGCATATTCATATGATTTTCTGTAAGCTCATGTATTTGACAAAACTCAATGTCTTCGCTCAATGTTAATTCACTATCTCAAAGCAAAATCGTTCCCACTGCATCACTATTAACATCACATGCAAGATGGTCTTTTGTCAACTCATCTCGTAAATTACCAAATCTGCATGTTTTTGCTTTATTTCTTAAGTTGGTAATGTATGCTGCAAAAGTTTCACCAGGCTTTTGATTTCTTGAATAAAATATGTGCCTTTCCATTATAATATTCATTTGAGGGTTACACATTTCTCTAAATTTATGTTTCAAGCACTCAGGGTCTTCCCGCGTTTCAGCCTATATCATAACATGGTGGTTCTCCCCCCTCCCCTGCATACACAGCCGGTGCATGCACAAATGAACATTTTTGCTCAATGGTCTCTGCATGTATCTTTATCAGAAAATGCAGCCTGTATGAAAATATTATATTCTTGCTGAAACACTTGCCAATTCTCTGAGATATTATTATGAAATACCAGCATTTTAAGTCAGCAAAATCCTTTTGCCATAGCAACAAATTGTTTTAAACATAAGTATAGACCTGGTACTTGTAATTTTGCTCAAATGGCCAATGATTTATCTGAAAATGCTTTATTTTAGCACTGCAAATACTTTGAACACTCCGGTCACTTCAATCTTAGTTACTGCGAAAAAAAATTTGGACATTTTAGCCTTTTCGTACATTTTAAACACTTTGGAGATTATTTCAAATACTTAAATCATTATGTCACTATTTCAGACATTTCAAATAACTCGATAATTATTTTGAACAGGTCGAATGCTATGCCACATGTTTGGTGACTGAAAATCATTTAAACAAATTTAAGTACCTTTGAATAGCCCCTGACCTGTTTGTGAGTTCACTCTTGTATATTAATCCACTTCTAACTGTGTGCCTCATGGTTTGCAAGCTGCTTCAACTTTGGATCCCATTCTGACACCATGTTGCATGTCTTGTGTATTCAAACTGAGGCACAGGATGAGTTCAAGTCATTTACTGTGCATAAACACATCAAGAGCTGTAACTGGAACATATACTTCAAACTTTATATGCTTTCTGACCAAGTAATTACTTCTAACACACTCACATATGTATCTCCATTTAAGCTAGCACTCACACTGAATGACTATACAAAATCGCACTGATCTCACACATGCTCAGTAACTTATATGTACGTGCTCTCTGACTACAGTGGCTGACTAGGAACAATGTACACACTGATCTACACTTAGTATCGGACCACTTTGGACCAAAGATAGATAACTAACTTTGTAGTTACATTGGGGATATTTTTTATTAGGACTAACAGTACGCATGGGCATTTCTAACAATGCCATCTTGCCCTTGCTTTTAGAGGCACTACTGTGATGTTTAGAAGAAGAGAGATTAAAATGGCAGAAAGTAGGGTGCTTCAGCTCCCTGCACCCCCTTCAATGGGACTGCAAGTAACTTAAAATTATGTACAGCAGGGGTGCAAGGGGGTGCTTAATGTCAGTGTACTTACACCATGTGCCCGCCCACTGCCTGCTACTGCCAAGTACACAGCTGTTAATCAATTATGCCTGCCTACTGCCTGAGCAACTAGGAGAAGGTGAGTCCCAATATAAAGTTTTACTGTTATATTATCAGTCTTAAAAGTCTGTGTTGTGCTCACTTAGGTCAGGAGAGGTAATGAGCTGTCAATTAATCACTGCTTGGTGATGACAGGTATGTTATTGTGGGGAGGCAGCTGGACAGATGCAGGAAGCTCAAATATGTAGTCAGGAATATCCTGTGAATGCTAGGAGATGCTACCATGTGGCATGAGTTCAACTCCTACTGCAGAAATAAAGCTTCTCTCTCATCACTGCAGAGGTTAGAATGCAGAGTCAAAATGAATTCTGCTCAAACCTGTGCAGCTGAGATGGTAACAAGAAGCTACGCCCAAAATAAAAGATTTTAGTGATTGTTTGGCATTAACCCTAGGACTGACTGTTGAGCAAGTCCATCAAACTGAAGAAAAAGCACTTACGTGCAGTTTTAACTGTGTGTATGCACATGTCTACAGACCTTGCCCAGTAGGTATCCACGCCAGGAACAGAACAGCTGTTAAATCCCCAAAACATACCTCTCAAATGTCCCTGATTTTGACTGAGATTTTAGCCATACCTCTCAACCCCTTAGGTTCATAGGTTCATAGGTGAGTACTAGGCTAATGGCCCTGGAGCCTTTACAAGCCTAGCCCATATGATTACCCTGGCATTGTGCCACCTGACCTTAGTTCGCAGTGCCTCTGTCGAGCAGAGCCACTGGAGTGATCCCTGGGGTGAATTTACTATTTCATAGTTTCATAGGTAGGTACTAGGCTATTGGCCCTAGGGCCTATATAAGCCTAGCCAAAGGTACCCTGGCTTTCGCCACCCAAGAAAATTATCTTCCTGTGTCACTGTCGAGCAGAGCCACAGAAGTGATCCCCGGGGTGAAGTTCCTATCTCCCATCCAATCATCAAGATTTTTCTTGAACAGTGCTAATGAGGAGCTTTGTTTGATATAGATAGGTAGTTTGTTCCAGAGTATGGGAAGTCTCTGGGACAGGAATCTATCCCTCCAGCATGTTCTGTTTATTGTGGTGACGAGGTTTAGGTCCCTAGAGCGTGTAGCTCATAGGGATTGGGATTTCTTTAAGTGGAGCATGTCTAAAAGCTCTGGGTTTGACATAGCTTTGTGTGTTAGGCAGACATAGCCTCTGAGTAGGCGATATGCAACAGAGTAAAGCTGCAGTTTTTTGAGAAGGTCTGCATAGGGCATCTCTTTGAGGCCGGTAATCCTCTTTGTGAGGTATTTCTGTGGCCTTTCCAGTTGTTGTAGATGTCTTGTTAGGTACATACCAAAAGGGGCATTGTACTCTATAATGGGTCTAATGAGTGATGAGTAGAGGGGGACAATGACCTCTTTTTTCCTAATGAGAAACCTTTTGTGATGAGGTGTGCCACATAGAAGGATTTCCTGACTACTGTGGCGATGTGATTATCAAAGGAGAGACTACTGTCCACCTGTGTCCCAAGGTCTCTTATCACACTTTCGGTGTTAAGTAGACTACCACCTATGTGGTAGTTCATGGGTACTGAGTTTTTACCAAAAGGAATGACAATGCACTTTTTGGCATTGAGCTTGAGGCCATGGCTTTGACACCAGGCATCTGCCTCAGCAAGGCCCTTTTGTAGGATGTCAACATCTTTTGGAGTTTTGATTATGGCTCCTAGTTTGCAGTCATCTGCGAACTTCATTAGCCAAAGACCTTCTGTGTTGGCCTGTACTTCAGAGAAGTAGATACCAAACAGGAGAGGACCCAGGACTGAACCCTGTGGTACTCCACTTGTCACTGGTCTGAAGCTGGATTTGGAGTCTGCTACTTTCACAGTGTGGGTTCTGTCAGTGAGCCAGTTGGCAACCCATCTTGTGACATAGGGATTTATACCTAGTTTAGTGAGTTTATCTATAATTCCAGAGTGGGGGATGGTGTCAAATGCCTTGGCGAGATCTAGATAGGCTGTGTGAACCACCTTACCCTCATCTATGGCTTTGGTGACTGCTTCAAAGAAGTCTATCAGGTTTAGAAGACATGATCTGCCTTTTACAAACCCGAACTGGGTGGGGTCCTGAGTTTGGAGATTACCAATGTCATTGTTTATAAGTTCCATAATGATATGCTCCATAGCCTTGCAGACCAGGCTCATTAGGCTAACTGGGCAGTAGTTTCCGGGGTCTGTGGTGGCTCCCCCTTTGTGGAGTGGGATAACTGTTGCTGTGTGCCATTCAGTGGGCACATAGCCTGAGGTGATGCTATGATTGAACATGGTACTTTGGTGGGGTGCCAGTTCATTCTGTAGTTCATGTAGAACACAGCCTGGGATGTCGTCAGGTCCCATGGATGCTGTGTTCTTGGCTTTGGATAGTGTGTTTTTTACCTGTGCAGCTGTGATTACAGGAACTTTGCATTCTTCTGGTATAGAAATGGGCCCTTTAGGGGATGACAGAGGGGTAAAGTTAGCACTGAACCTATCTGCCAGGATGTTGGCAATATCCGTTGGTTCTGTATATTTAGTGCCATTGTGCTGTAACTCAGAGCAGATCTGAGTGTTGCCATTGAGATTCCTGACATAGCTATAGAATGCTTTGTGGTTGTCTTTAGAGTCAGTGGCGATTTTGTTTTTTCCCATCCACTCATCAAGATTTCTCTTGAAGAGGGCCAGTGAGGTGCTCTGTTTGACATGTATTGGTAGTCTATTCCATAGCATGGGCAGTCTCTGGGTTATGAACCTGTCCCTCCAGCATGTTCTGTTGATTGTGGTAATGAGGTTGAGGTCTCTGGAGCATGTGGTGTGGAGGGATTGGGATTTCTTTAGATGTAGCATTTCTAACAGAGCTGTGTCAGACATGGCTTTGTAAGTCAAGCAGAGATCGCCTCTAAGTAGGCGATATGAGACATTGAATAGTTGAAGTTTTTTGAGTCTGTCCATATAGGACAAGTGTTTAAGGCCTAGGATCCTCTTTGTGAGGTACTTTTGCGGCCTCTCCAATTGTTGCAGGTGTCTAGTGAACTACATGCCAAATGGGGCATTGTACTCGATGACAGGCCTAATGAGGGAAGAGTAGAGGGAGACAATGATCTCTTTCTTCCTAGATACAAAACCCTTAGTAATGAGATGTGCCATATAGAAGGACATTCTGACCACAGTGGCAATGTGGTGGTCAAAAGAGAGGTTGCTGTCAACCTGTGTTCCCAGATCTCTTATAATGCCTTCTGTGTTCAGGTGACTACCATCAGTGTGGTAATTCATGGGAACTGGGTTTTTCCCCAAAGGGGATGATGACACATTTTTTGGCACTGAGCTTAAGGCCATGGTTCTGACACCAGTCTTTGGTCTCAGTGAGGCCTTTCTGTAGGATGTCAACATCACTTGGGGAGTTAATAACAGCTCCCAACTTGCTATCATCTGTGAATTTTGTCAGCCAGAGGCCCTTCGTGTTGGCTTGGACTTCAGAGAAGTAGATACCAAACAGTAGAGGACCCAGGACCAAACCCTGTGGGACTCCATTCGTCACTGGTCAGCAGTCTGACATGGAGTCAGCTTCTTTCACACTGTAGGTTCTATCTGCGAGCCAGTTTGTAACTCACCTAGTGATATAGGAGCTGATGCCAAGCTTAGTGAGTTTTTCTATGATTCCTGAGTGGGGAATGGTATCAAAGGCCTTGGCCAGATCAAGGTAGGCTGTAAGAACCACCTTACCTTCATCCATAGCTCTGGTGACTGACTCAAAGAAGTCGACCAGGTTAAGCAGGCATGATCTACCCTTCACAAAACCAAACTGTGTGGGATCCAGAGTTTGGAGATTCCCTATATCCTTGTTTATTAGGTCCATGATGATGCATTCCATAGCTTTGCATATCAGACTCGTCAGGCTAATAGGGCAATAGTTCCCAGGGTCTGAAGTCACTCCTCCTTTGTGGAGAGGGATGACTGTAGCAGTGTGCCAACCAGTAGGGACATAGCCTGACATGAGGCTGTGACTGAACAGGGCACACAGGTGAGGTGCCAGTTCACTCTGTAGTTCATGTAGAACACAGCCAAGG
The DNA here is from genome assembly GCF_019279795.1 of Protopterus annectens. Lineage (NCBI taxonomy): Eukaryota > Metazoa > Chordata > Ceratodontiformes > Protopteridae > Protopterus > Protopterus annectens. Next base: position 236,815,214 of record NC_056728.1, on the reverse strand, counting down.
ATATTGTCAGGTTCCATAGAAGCTGTATTCTTGGCCTTGGACAGTGCTGTTTTAACCTGTGCAGCAATATTAATGGGTGTCTGGCAATCTACTGGTATTGTGATTGGTCCTTTGGTGGGGAAGAGAGGGGTAAAATTGGCACTGAATCTTCCGGCCAGTATATTGGCAATATCTGTTGGCTTGGTATAGGAGGTACTATTGTGCAGTAGCTCAGAGCAAATCTGGGTATTGCCATGGAGATTCTTTACATAACTGTAGAAGGTCTTGTGGTTGCCTTTACTATCTGCTGCAATTCTGTTTTCATAGCTAGCTTTAGAGGATTTGATGAGAGATCTCAACTTTTTGTTAAGGCTGATAAGGGAGTTTTTTCCAGTCTTGGGACTTCACCTTATTCTGCATCAGTTTTCTCCTTCTGTTGTAGAGTTTGTTTGTGGCAGGGGACCACCAGATTGGCTTCCTTTTGTGGGGGGACAGTGTATTGGTTCTATTGGGTATGGGGAGATCCATGCATTTGTGTATGTGTTCATACAGTGCATTGCTGTATGATTCGGTGGTCATGCAACTATTCTCCATTTGCATGGGTGTCGTGAAGTTAGCCACCTCTGTTTTTAGGAGCCCAAAGTTAGCTTTGGATAAGTTTTTCATTGTGGTTACCTTTGTGAAGGGGAGGGAGGGATGTGGATTTCCAAGGTGATTAGTACTTAGCACTAGAAATCTGGACAAAGCCTAAAATAATGGGGGGTCAAAGATCCAAAAATACGGACAAATTTTAAAAATTGTGATTTGTGATAACATGCATTTTTCTGATGGATTTGAAGTCTGAAACTCAAATGTGTGTCATTATTTAATGACTTTAATCCTCAGTGATTTTTCACAAAACCACAAATTTTATTTTACAGACAAACTATGAGGCACAAATCTGGACAGTTGAGAGGTTAGCTCTGTCTCTCTTAATTCCTCATAAAACTACTGAATTTTAATTACTCTTAACAACTATTTATTTATTATTTTATTCATTTGACTGGGAAAGTCCAGCTGGGCCAGAAAGAACTCATTTTCAGTGGAGACCCGGGGAGAAAAGCTCCATTAAGGCACATGATTATAAATGAACAATAGTGATATTTAGATTAGCATTGTAGTAAAGAGGCCAAATGAATGGACAGTAGCAATAATCCAAACTCTTAAAATGTATTGGTTAGTGCTTTCGTTCACTTAACATAAGTAGAACTTCTTCAGACAAATTCCAAAACACTTGCAACCATTTAAATAGTTCCTGCCAAAGCAGTAATGTATGACATCACCCAAAAGTCTTCTTAAAAGCATACAATAGTTAAAACAATTACTCATACAAAATAAGTATTATTATGCTGAAAATCAAGCAATTAACACATAAGTAATACTACATATATAAAACTATCATTCTCATTATATACAATCATTTTTATAACTTATCTTAATAGTGATTTAAGCTTAAAAATACAGCCTAATGAGCAATTTTCATTAAGACCTGGAAATGCATAAGCATTTCATTTGAGTTGGCAAAACAGTTCTCTCTCCTCTAATTTAAGTGTCCATGGTCCCCCTTTTATATTTTGTTTGACCTGTTCAAACACCAAATAATGAAAATAGTGGCACTGATTACTGAGAATATGCTTAGCTAGAGCATTATTAGGATTCCCACTCGCTATATTATACTGATACTCAAAAACACCAGGCATCTCGCTAAATACGCAACTCTTTTTGTATCACAACAAAATTTCTCTTGTAATTTCTAATTTCTATTATGCAGGACAAAGTTATTGGTCACATCCTTAAATTTATACTGTGGACACATACCACACTTGGTCATACCATAAGTGTGGGAAAGACCATTCTTCCTGCTTTCCAGGATCATTTTAATATTATGACCTCTTTTAAATATAATTTTAGGAGTATCCTATCCCCAATTTTTGTTATCAGGCAACAATCTTCTCTTAATAGTGCCCAATTTTTAATAAGAATGTTCCTAATGTCTTGGGAATCACAGGAAAAAGGCATAATCAAACTAGCCTTATATGGAAAATCCCCATATTCACTGCTGGTATTATTAATTATTTCAATAACATGCCCACTTTCTTGTGTTCCTTTGTTTAATATAGGCTTGAAGTACACATTTTCCTTTTATTATGGACTTATTTTGTAATGTACTGCACTCCAATTCAAAATCCACCACCAATGAAACCATTTTCGCGGCCCTAACCAGCTGTCATTTCACTACAGATTTTCTTTGATGGAATGGTTGAAAGCTGTCAAAATGCAATTAATTGGTGTATGTTGGTTTTCTATAAATTTTCCCCAGGTACCTATCATTTACACTATCTTTCCATAAATACACATCCAAGAATGCTATCTCATCCATGTCAAACTGTTGTGTAAATTCCAAAAGGAAGTAAAAGAACTAATTTTTTTCAATAAATATTGGTATAGAATCAGCATTTTCCTTAAAAATTATAAATAACATCCCTGTCCTTAAACAGATATTCTCCCTCCCAAAAGGCCATTACTGTGTTGGTGAAACTGGCTCCACACGGGGAGCCCATCACAACCCCGATTTTCTGTAAAAAATATTCCTTGTTATATAAAATAAAATTATTACTCAAAACAATCTCCAGGAGCCTTTCCTCTGGTTAATTTCAGTTGCATCAGCCCCTTTAGCTAATAGGAAATCAACTACCCAATTAATATCTAGTTCCTGTGAGATAACTGTGTATAGCTCCCTGATATCAACTGTTAAAAAATTGAATTCCTGATGATATTCTAAATTATTTAATCCATCCAAGAAGCTCCATGAGTCTGTGCATAACTGAGACTCATTAACCAGATTTTTTTTAGTTTAATATCTATTATTTTAGCAGAGGCATACGTCAGGGAATTTCAACAATCAGCAATAGGTCTCCTGGGTGGGTTCTCCATATTCTTATGGATTTTGGGATGTCAAAGGAGAAATGATGTTTAAGTAATTGAACATATCAATGTCTACACTAACTTTAATAAATAGATCATTAATAAATTATCTAACCTGTTGGTAAGCTCTATTGACTTAACTTATTGACACTTTCTCATAAGCATCGGAATTCAAAATTTCCAACATTCTGGTATTGTATTCCCAAATATCCATAAACACCAACCCACCCCCTTATCTGGTTTCATTATCCTGATATTCTGTGTTCTTAGCAATTCTAACAATTGTTTTTCTTTTAAAGTCAAGTTACAATTCCTATTCCTCAATGTTCTATTATTGAAATGAGCTCTCAAATAATTTTCTCAAACCTTTTCGAATAAAAGCAATAAAGGATGCAAGGGGGGATTGAATACACTTGCCACTCTACATTCATTGACAGTTAAATTCATATTCACAAACATATTCTCAAAATTTAACTTAAGTAAGTATAGTTTGAAGTCCAGTATTGTTCTAGCTGAATCGGCTCTGATGGCAGGAACAAACCTAAGTCCTTTTGACAATAATTCAACCAGTTCATCTTGTATAACAAGCGAGGAGAAATTATAAATTTTGAAATCCCCTTCAGTGTTAGTTAAGACAGTTATTTTGTACTTCCAATTCAGTATGCGCTATCTGCGGCAACGGTTCTGCTTCCTGGTCCATTGTGTACGACGAGATCCTCCCTGCTGATTGGATTGGTCATACTTCTGTGCTTAGGGAAAATCCTGTTGGTTCGAATAGTTGTACATCCCAAGATATTGGCTACTGGCATATTGTTTTTCCTTAATTCGTTCTCTTCTCCTCAAAGGTGGAGTGTTACTATGGTTACCCTCTACAGAAGTGGATTGTGTAGAAGTATTACTCTGTTCCATATTATCGAAGTCATTAAATTCATTTTTTATTATTGTTCGGACTCCAGTTCTGTGATGGTGGAGGAGTGTGATAAGCAGTCCCATTAGTATAGTCTCACCTATCCCTTTCTAGTTTTTTCATTTTTATTTCTTTAATTTTGTCCAATTGCTGTTCAATGCTTGTAATTGACTGACAATATTCAAATTTATATCTCAGAAAGTCAATGTCGGTTTTGATAACATTATCAAGTTTCTCCAGGTCTATCTTTAACATATTGACCTGCATATTATAATGTTTCATGAGGAGTTCTAAGAACTCACACCCCTGTTTATCGAATAATTGTAACAGTTCATAATAGAAGCTAGAATTCGTTTTCGACCCTGTAGGGTATCTCCACTGATGTAATCCCTTAGGGATATGCTTCCATTGAATACATTCCCTAAAGTAATTTATTTCTGTTTGTAGTTTTTTTTATATTTCAACAGTTTTGCATCAAAAAGTTTTAAATTGTTGATAATATCTTTATGGCTATTAGAAATATTAACATTACCTTGCTCCATTCTGTCACTGCTGGAACAAAACTGAGTTGGTTCTTTTAAGAACTCTCTTAACAAAGGAATAGTAGCATTTGTTACAAGTGGTACATTATGTTGGTTCATTCAAACAGAATTGCTACCTTCCGAGTGGTCGCCTCCATATAAATTTAAAGGCACTGTAGCTTTAATTGGACACTCCATATTAGAAGGTTGTAAAAACTCATTAGAACCAACATTGCCACTGTTATGAGAATTATTAGGGTGGCAACTACTTGTTGCATTCGATCCAATTATTCTCCTAGTAAGGTCATCCATTCTATTCATAAGTCATTGAATTAAGAGGGTTAAATTGCCCACAGTAGCTGTTTCACTCAAAATGCTTGCATTATTTGTAGTAAATAATGATTGAGAATTAGGACCCATTTCACCATCCATTCTCCAAAAAGACAGGACAAACTAAAAATCCAGACAGAAAACTCATCTACAATAAAAACACCAAATGAATGGACAGCAGCAATAATCCAAACTATTAAAATTTATTGGTTAGCACTTTCATTCACTTAACATAAATAGAACTTCATCAGACAAATTAAAAAATACTTGCAACCATTTAAATAGTTCCCGCCAAAGCAGCAATGTATGGCATCACCCAAAAGTCTTCTTAAAGGCATACAATAGTTAAAACAATTACTCATACAAAATAAGTATTATTATGCTGAAAATCAAGCAATTAACACATAAGTAATACTACATATATAAAAAAATCATTCTCATTATATACAATAATTTTTATAACTTATCTTAATAGTGATTTAAGCTTAAAAATACAGCCTAATGGGCAATTTTCATTAAGACCTGGAAATACATAGGCATTTAATTTGAGTTGCCAAATAAGTTCCCTCTCCTCTAATTTAAGTGTCTATGGTCCCCCTTTTATATTTTGTTTGATCTGTTCTACCACCAAGTAATGAAAATAGTGGCACTGATTACTGAGAATATTCTTAGCCAGAGCATTATTAGGATTCCCTAATATATATTGATATTGATGCTCATAAACATGATGTTTAAAAGGCCTCTTGGTTTTGCCTATATAAAATACAGGGCATGCTTGGCATCTCGCTAATACACAACTCCTTTTATATTACAACAAAATTTCCTTTGTAATCTATAATTTCTATTATGCAGGGCAAAGTTGTTGGTCACATCCATAAATTTACACTGAGGACACCTGCCACAATTGGTTCATACCGTAAGTGTGGGAAAGACCATTCTTCCTGCTTTCTAGGATCATTTTAATATTATGACCTTTTTTAAATGTAATTTTAGGTGTATCCCCAATTTTTGTTATCAGGGAATATTCTTCTCTAAATAGTATCCAATTTTTAATAAGTATGTTCCTAATGTCTTGGGAATTACAGGAAAAAGGCGTAATCAAACTAGTCTTATATGGAATTTCTAATAGCCATAAAGATATTATCAACAATTTAAAACTTTTGATGCACAACTGTTGAAATATAAAAAACTACAAATGGAAATCAATTACTTCAGGGAATGTATTCGACGGAAGCATATCCCTAAGGGATTATGTCAGTGGAGATACCCTACAGGGTTGGAAACGAATTCTAGCTTCCATCATGACCTGCTACAATTATTCGATAAACAGGGGTGTGAGTTCTTAGAACACCTCATGAAACATTATAATATGCAGGTCGATATGTTAAAGATAGACCTGAGAAACTTGATAATGATAGCAAAACCGACATTGACTTTCTGAGATATAAAGTTGAATATTGTCGGTCAATTATGAGCATTGAGTAGCAGATGGACAAAATTAAAGAAATAAAAATGAAAAAGCTAGACAGGGATATGCAAGTCTATACTAATGGTACCGCTTATCCCACTCCTCCACCATCACAGAACTGGGTTCCGAACAATAATACAAATTTATAATGACTTCGATAATATGGAACAGAGTAATACATCTACACAATCTATGTCCGTAGATGGTAACCATAGTAACACTCCACCTTTGAGGAGAAGCGAGTGAATTAAGGAACAACAACATGATAGTAGCCAATATCTTGGGCTGTACAACCATTCGAACCAACAGGGTTTTCCCCAAGCACAGAAGTATGGCCAATTGAATCAACAGGGAGGATCTTGTCATACACAACGAACTAGTAAGCAGAACCGTCGCCACAGATTACACATACTGAATTGGAAGTACAAACTAATAAATTAACTGTCTTAACTAACACTGAAGGGGATTTCAAAATTTGTAATTTCTCCTTGCTTGTTATACAAGATGAACTGGTTGAACTATTATCGAAAGGACATGGGTTTGTTCCTGCTGTCAGAGCCGATTCGGCTAGAACCATATTGGACTTCAAACTATACTTACATAAGTTAAATTTTGAGAATATGTTTGTGAATACGAGTCAATGAATGTAGAGTTGTGAGTGTATTCAACCCCCCCCCTTGCATCCTTTATTGCTTTTATTCCAAAAGGTTTGAGAAAATGATTTGAGAGCTCATTTCAATAATAGAACATTGAGGAATAGGAATTTTACCTTGACTTTAAAAGAAAAAACAATTGTTAGAATTGCTAAGAACACAGAATGTCAGGATGATGAAACCCGATAAGGTGGGTTGGTTGGTGTTTAGGAATATTTGGGAATACAATAATAGGATGTTGGAAATTTTGAATTCTGATGTTTATGAGAAAGTGTCAATAAATGAAGTCAGTGGAGCTTACCAACAGGTAAGATAATTTATTAATGATCTGTTTATTGAAGCTAACATAGACATTGATATGTTCAATTACTTAAATGTCATTTCTCCTTTGACTCCTGTAATATTCGGAGCTCTCAAAATCCATAAGAATATGGAGAACCCACCCATGAGACCTATTGTCGATGGTCAAAATTCCCTGACATATGCCTGTGCTAAAATAATAGATATTAAACTCAAAAAATATCTGGTTAATGAGCCTCAGATATGCACGGACTCATGGAGCTTCTTGGAAGGAATAAATAATTTAGGATATCATCAGGAATTCAATTTTTAACAGTCGATATTAGGGATCTATACACAGTTATCCTGCAAAAACTAGGTTATTAATTGGGTAGTTGATTTCCTATTAGCTAAAGGGGCAGATGCAACTGAAATTAACCTGATTGAAAGGCTCCTGGAGATTGTGTTGAGTAATAATTTTATTTTATTCAACAAGGAATATTTTTTACAGAAAAGTGGTATTGTGATGGGCTCCCTGTGTGGAGCCATTTTCACTAACACAATAATGGCCTTTTGGGAGAGAGAATGTCTATTTAAAGACAGGGATGTTATGAAGAAAATATTTTGGTTTACCAGGTACCTTGATGATATATTTATAATTTTTAAGAAGAATGCTGATTCTGTACCAACATTTATTGAAAAAATTAGTTCCTTTACTTCCTTTTTGGAATTTACACACCAGTTTGATATGAATCAGATAGCATTCTTAGGTGTGTATTTATGGAAGGATACTGTAAATGATGGGTACCTGGGGAACTTTTATAGAAAACCAACATACTCCAATTCATTTCTGCATTTTGACAGCTCTCACCCATTCCATCTAAGAAAAGCTGTAGTGAAAGGACAGCTGGTTAGGGCTGCAAAAATGGTTTCATTGATGGTGGATTTTGAATTGGAGTGTAGTACCTTAAAAATATGTTCCTTAGAAGGGGGTACCCTTTAACTTTATTGGACAAACTTATTAATGAAGTCCATAATAAAAGAAAAAGAGGGTACTTCAAGCCTATAATAAACAAAGGAACACAAGAAAGTGGGCATGTTATTGAAATAATTAATAATATCAGCAGTGAATATGGGGATTTTCCATATAAGACTAGTTTGATTACGCCTTTTTCCTGTGATTCCCAAGACATTAGGAACATACTTATTAAAAATTGGGTACTTTTAAGAGAAGATTATTCCTTGATAACAAAAATTGGGGATACACCTAAAATTAAATTTAAAAGCGGTCATAATATTAAAATGATCCTGGAAAGCAGGAAGAACGGTCTTTCCCACACTTATGGTATGACCAAGTGTGGTATGTGTCCACAGTGGATGTGATCAGTAACTTTGTCCTACATAATAGAAATTATAAATTACAAGGGAAATGTTGTTGTGATATAAAAGGAGTTGTGTATTTAGCGAGATGCCAATCATTCCCTGTATCTTATATAGGCAAAACCGAGAGGCCTTTTAAACATTGTGTTTATGAGTATCAATATAATATAGTGAGGGGGGAATCCTAATAATGCTCTGGCTAAGCATATTCTGAGTAATCAGTGCCACTATTTTCATTATTTGGTGGTTGAACAGGTCAAACAAAATCTAACAGGGGGACCATGGACACTTAAATTAGAGGGGAGAGAACTTATTTGGCATCTCAAATTAAATGCCTATGTATTTCCAGGTCTTAATGAAAATTGCTCATTAGGCTGTATTTTTAAGCTTAAATCACTATTAAGATAAGTTATAAAAATTATTGTATATAATGAGAATGATTGTTTTATATATGTAGTATTACTTATGTGTTAATTGCTTGATTTTCAGCATACTAATACTTATTTTGTATGAGTAATTGTTTTAACTAATATATGCCTTTAAGAAGACTTTTGGGTGATGTCATACATTACTGCTTTGGTGGGAACTATTGAAAAGGTTGCAAGTGTTTTTGAATTTGTCTCAAGAAGTTCTACTTATGTTAAGTGAACGAAGGTGCTAACCAATACATTTTAAGAGTTTAGATTATTGCTGCTATCCATTCATTTGGTGTTTTTATCGCAGTTGAATTTTCCATCTGGATTTTTAGATTGTAGTAAAGTGCACAAATGTTCAAACTAACAGTAGCAAAAAATATAGCCTTTGATTACAAACATAGGATAATATAAAGTGTACTCTCCATATAATACATAGGGTAACATGTCATTACATATAGAGGTAGTTATTCAGAAGATATTATGTAGGGCAAGGTAGCTGTTTCAGAGAAAAGGAAAGGATGTAGTAATAAGAACAGGGGAGGAAAGACAGAAAGAATGATAAAAGGAATAGGCAGAAAGTAAGAAAGTTAGAAAAGTGAGTAACAAAGGTAAGTGGTAGAAGTGTCATGAAGTAGTAAAACTCATCAGCCTGGGGTTGAACAGGAGCAGATCCAAGATTTGGAGAGGTGGTCTTTAATTCAGAGTTTAAAGGATGTGTGTATGCAGTTGGACCTGATAGGTAAGGGGAGGGTATTCCAGATTTTAACTATGGAGGAGTAGAGACTATAAAAAATTAAAAAACAAAAAACAAACTGTAGAAATCACAAAAAACAGCCAGAGTGCAAGCAAAACTCTTATTTAATGAAATACAGTGAAGTGATTTTCGTTTGTAAAATAACAAACTTCATCAGACTAAAACAGTGTTAAACCACAACTGAACTTCTTAAATAGCATGTTATAAGCCCGCCGTACACTAGAAAGGAAATGATGTCATAAACAAAATCTTAAATGTTAAAAAATATAAAACGCATGTATATATATATATATATATATATATATATATATATATATATATAAAACACACATACATAAAATACTTTAACTAAATTCCTTCATTAATAAATAATCTAAAGACATCCTAGTTGATTATTATTAATTAAAATAGTTCTTGTTATAGAAAAATACATATAAAAATATACATATAATTAAATATACTTATTAAGTCACTACCCTAGCACAGGTCAGCAATAATCAAAACCAGCTTACAAATTATCTCACCTAAGTAATGCTTTTAGCCTGGGTATACTATTGCTTGCACAGTGGTCATTCAAACCCGACCATACATAAGAATGCAGTTTTAGTTGCCAGATTAATTCTGCTCTTTCTAAATGTAGCATCCATGGGCCCCCTAAGTTGCTCATGGACCTGTTGGATACCACAAAATTCAAATCTATGTTCATAAAACTCCTGTATGCGTTTTGCAAGTGCATTTGTTAAGTTCATCTTTCTAATGGTATATAGATGCTCATATACTATTTCTTTTAGGGTTCTAGTAGTCTTCCCTATATAATGAGCTGGACAGTGCTTACACATTACCACATATACTAGCCCTTTCGAATTACAATTTAGTTTATCATATATATTATATTTCTGACCATTAATGAGTACAGACTATGTCTGGCTGATTTCCTGGGGCAAAGCTCCACTAAAAGTTGTTTGTTTTCAGACCCGATGCTCCACTAAAAGTTGCTTGTTTTCTGACCCGATGCTCCACTAAAAGTTGCTTGTTTTCTGACCTGATGCTCCACTAAAAGTTGCTTATTTTTTGACCTGAGTGATCTGTTAGGTATGTAGCTATGAAAGACAGTAGGTCTATGAATGATTTTATGTGCCATTTTAAGGGGTCTATATTATAAGATCGACAGTTGAAAACATCAAACAATATATCATCAACACCATATGGTCGATGTCTTCAAACAACGACCTTATAAAAAGACAAAAAAAAAAGAAAAAAGTACCCTAATGGGTTTAAGAAGGGGGACAAGCCCCCCCTGCACCCCCACACCCCCCGCTACTTAGATATACCAACTTCAAGACCGCACTACATTGCAGTAAATGGAAATCTCCCCTTACAGAGATTTCTGTTTACATGCTCGAGATTCTAAGCGTTTGATATTCTCGTGTCGACAATGTCAGATTCGACATTGTCAACTTTCGAGATTATAATATAGACCCCATTTTAAGCTGTAGAAAGGTTAGGTATTGTAAAAGTTCAAGCCAATTGCGAATATCGAGGGGTATACAGTGACGTGTGGAGTATTTTGCATCGGTGGCAAATTTTGCAATTTTATTGTGGCAAGTTTCAAGCTCAGATTTTAGGTTAGTTTGTAAGTTTGTAAGAACTGGGGCACAATATAAGAGTGTAGGTAGAAGGTAGGTAGTGGCTAAAGTGTGTTTAGTGGGAGAGTTGTGCCAGCAGAGAATTCCAAGTATCTCATGTGTTTTCTTAATACTATTTTGAATATGAAGGTCAAACTTGAGATGTTCATCGATGGTGACACCTAGTAGTTTTGTACGGGGAACAAATTCAATAATTGTGTTGTTCTGTGAGAGAATAGTAAACTGGCTTGTATTTAGGGAGTGAGTTTTGGGGGTGAAAAGTGGAAGTTTAGTTTTGGAGTGGTCAATTAGCATTTGATTACTGATAAGCCAGCATTCCATAGGCATAAAACCAGATTGGGTGATTTGTTGAAGATGTGATACACAGATGAACAGATGACTGAGTCATCAGCATATTGTATGAGCGTACTCTGTTGGGAGGAGGTATGTAGGTCATTTCTAAAAATATTGAATAAGAGGGAGTCAAGGATAGAGCCTTGGGAATCTCCAGTAGAGGTGTTCTGGAATGAGGAGAGGGAGTCTAGCCATTTAACTGGCTGCTATCTATTTGACAGGTAACTAGTGAACCACCTGGTGGAAGGAGGGGATACTCCTAGGTCATTGAACTTTTGTATAAGTAGATGATAAGGCGTAGTGTTGAAAGCCTTAGAGAGGTCGAGGAACAATGAGGAGACAAGTTTGCCAGAGTCGCGTGCTTTGCTTACTGTGTCAGTGAAGGATAATAGAGCTGTATTAGTGCTGTGATCTGGTTTAAAGCCATGATGTACAGAAGTAAGGAGTTGATTCTTAAGGAGGTAGTGGAGTAGTTGTGAGTGGATACATTTATCCAGGAGTTTAGAGACAGGTGACAATAGGGCAATAGATCAGTAGTTGGACATTTCAATGGAGTCACCACCTTTGTGTAATGGTATAATAAATTATTTTTTCCAGGGTGTTGGGACATAAAAAACTAACATAGCTCTGTTAATGAGTATGGAAATGAGATATGCAATGGCTTCTACTGTCATTTTGAGATGTTCTACAGAAAGGTTATCTGGACAGTTAGAGCAGGATTTGAGATTGAGAAGGATCTTCTTAACTGTACATGTAGAGACAGATTGAAGGGAGAAACCTGGTGAAGTTGAGAGAATGAGGAGATGAGGGTGAGACAAGGGGAGCAGGAGGAGGTAGCCTATCTTGGGTTGGGGAGTTGGGATAGTGGTGAGTTAAGTGTAGTGCAGTGAGAACAGATGAAGTTTGGAGCATACCTCTCAATTGTACCAAATTATTGGGTTTTTACTGGTTTTGAGGTCAAAATAATGGGGTGCCATGAGTTTCCAAGTGGCCCCCTTAATTCGTAATTCCCCAGCTATTTTCTTTATTTTTTTTTCTGGCTTTGTTTCGGCTGACGTCATCATGTGCAGAAACATGTGTGATGATGTCAGTGACATGAGCAGCCCGCCAGCCTGTTGGAATTCGGCTGACGGCGGCTCTGAGTGAGTGTGTTTGTTATGTTTATATGATTCAGCACGTGTTCCTGGAGTTATGTCTCACACACTGCAACATCTCCTCCCAGAGAATCGAGAGAGAGGGCTGGGACACACACACGAGTCACTTAATTTAAAATAATTCTATTTAGCTTAGTTTAATTAGGCAGGACTCCACAACCCTGTTCCCAAGCAGCAGAGCAGCAGCAGAACAAGTCTTGTTGGACTCAGAGCTGTGCGGCAGTTATGAAAAAAAATTGCTTCTTCTTCCCCAGGTTTCTCCTGCACCTCCAGCAGGTAAAATAATTAATATACACAAAGATACGAAGAAAATTAATTGTTTTGAGTCATAGACTGGGGAGTGTGTGTGTATTTGTGCTGCAGCTGATTAACTGCTGCAGCCTGTAAGTAAGTCCATTACCACTGTGATACATTTGACCCTGTTATTTATTTGGTCTACTGCCTTTAACTGCTGTAAGTTAAGTATCTGCCTGTAGTTAGACAAAATTAATGTGAACCAACAGCTGAACTACAGGAAGCAACCAGAAAATCAATGCAAAGAATCACGAATTTTGACCTAGGTTTTGTCTTACATCCGACTTCATCAGAACACTATCTGCCTGTAGTTGCCATGCTGTAATTCCATAAACCATTTGCTGGGGCTTGGGGGTCTGTTGTGGCCGATTAACTGCTGTAGCCTGTAGTAAGTCCGTTGTCAATCAGCATGCAGATTTGTACCTCTTTTTCATGGGCCTTTGTCCAGATTTTTGATGTTTCCAGGTTGAGAGGTATGGTTTAGAGTGATATTCCATATACATTCAATGAAGTGATTGTTGAAGTTTGCTATTTGTGTAGAAGTTTTGTCAGGAATACAGTTGGAGTTAGTTTTTTTTACTGGGATTGAGAAGTGATGAAATGGAGGACCAGATTTTTTTAGGATTTTGTTTGTTAGTAGTTTGTAATGTTAGATAGTAGTCTCTTCTATTATAGATTTTTTTGGTCTGGTTACGAAATTGTCTAAACTTTATTCGGTCTGGGGGGATTTGGACATGTGCCAGAGTTTCCAAAGCCTGTTTCTGCTTCTCATTAGTTGTTTAGTTGCTTTGGATAGATAGCCAGGGTGCAAAGTTACTTTTGATTCTCTTTTTGTGTATGGGTGCCAGTTGGTTGAGAATGTCCAGGAAAGTTTTGAAGTGGTTGACTGCTTTGTCTAGAGGGAGTGTTTTGAGGATGGACCAGTTTATGCCTTTTAGTGTGCTGATAAGTGAGTGTTGCTAAAAGTTAGTAATATTTAAAATAGTTTGCTACTGATGATCTTTAAGGGGTGGGAGAATGTTTTAACAGCAAAGGCAGGGAGATGTTGGCTTAAAAGTATCTGGGAGGGTGCCGGCATTAGAACATTTGGTGGGGTCAGAAACTAAAATCCAGCCAAGTATGGAGCACTGACTGTTGTTATTAGTAAATCTAGTGGGGGTGTGATGAGTTGGGTGGTTAGGTAGATTTATGACAGAGGTAGGGAATTTGCAGGTGAGTTTCTGACAGTTGATGTTGACTTTGCCTAAGATAATAGTTTTGTTTTGTCACTACTAGATGAAAATGTGAGCAGTGACAGCAACTAATTACAATAATTACAGTTGCAGACTTCTATAACTCAGCAAATGTATACTAATTCAAATTCTTTTATTCCGTTAATATCTTAAATTAACAATACTAATATTTATGTGTCCCTGATTCTGTTGAGATTTGTCACAGATTCGTTCAGAACTATGCTCAGAAGTGATGGGTAGATGTTTGAAAAAACAACTAATACACACAAGGAAGCATTGTGGATAGTCTCAAAAAACATCTGGCTACTTAGTGAGGGACTGATTATTGCCCAGGCTATTTTCAACAAGACTAAACAAATCCTAGCAGTAAAAGGTATGGTCACTAGTTAAAGATACTTCTGTTGAGTTCTTACCACGAATCCCTCTCAACTGCCCCTGGTTTTGGGTCAAATTTTAGCTCTGTCCCTCTTAATCCCTCCTAAAACAGATGACGTTTGGAAGAAAGGTGGTGAATTATACTTGGTATATAGTGACAATTACTAAGGGTTGTGGACCTCGTTAACTTCAAAACTTGTAAATTATTCACCTTCTCTTATTCTGTCAATGTCGCAAATTAATAATACTAATTTGGTGTTGCTGCGGTAGCGTTGTCACCTCACAGTAAGACGCTGTCCGGTTTGATTCTCAGCTACAGCGTGCGTCTTCTGCGTGGAGACATGCCTGAATGGGCGTACCTTCGTTGAAGGTTGTGCGTCAGAGCTGGTAACTCGGTACGTAAAAATCAACTAGCAATTATTAGCGGACTGGAGTTCCGCTGTGGCGACTCCTAACCGTGAAAAGCAGAAAGACACAGTCCTTGATTTTCCTCTGGATTTGTCCCTGATTGGTTGAGAGTTATGCACGGCCCAGCTTTCTTTGTTGCTTATTCCCACCGCGACATGATCTTGGTGCTACTTGCTTCCAAATATACAAATTATCTTAACACGCAAACAAATGACAACTTATTGCTGTGCTGACAAAACGTATGCTCACAATTACACAACCATATCCGTAACACAGCAAATTAGCCCCAATGACAGTTATGTGGAAGCAGGAAGGAGCACGCTGGTGCTCATGTTTGCCGTTGTACGTCACAACTGATCATGACACTTACTGATTGGCTGAGAGGACGGACATTGCATTCGTTTAAAATTTCCCGCACCGCCCGGTTAAGTTATGTATGGTAATATTTGAAAAGTCGTTGTTTGTGAAATAAGGAAATAAACGGATTTAACAGGTGTGGTCTCGTTTTTAAGTAAGGCAGGTGAGTTGATATAGGGGTTTCATGACTGTTTGGTTAGAAGCAGTAAAATAAATTTCATGTTAACAATCTGATAGGCTGTTTTTTTATGACACGTCTTATGCTGGGAGAGAAAGATTCGTTGAAGTTTGTGTGTACTAATTTTTTATATAGCTGGTAGTAACGTATTGATAAAGTTTATTGATTTAATTTCTTTCTTAATTATTTTGAGTAGCGGTACTACTTATCGACTTCAATTACTGTTATTTCTCTGAGTCATACGTTGTCACGCCCCTTGGTAGGTAAGGATTCCTTGCATTCTCTCCCCTTTTGGGGAAGGGGACAGATAACTGTGATAAACTATTTGTTGTTTACATATTACCATTGTTAAACTCCATATCATTTTTTTCTGGGTAGAGTGGTTTTAAAGTCGGGTAGGTGGCGGTAGTGGTAAAGAGAGAAGAAATAAGTGAATAAAATTGTTATCTTATAAAAATATAAACGTACATGTGACCCTTGCCATCCCACTGATATGTGCAGGTGTCCATGGAAATGTGTAGTACTCTATTTTGTGTAAAAGGTTGGTCCGTGGTGTTGATACATGGCTAGAAGAAGTTATCCTATTTTTATGCATGTGCATCTGTATACACCCAACTGAATCCCCAATGAATTTGCCATCCTGCAAGGTTTCCCACACACAAAAAAAATGTACCAAAAATCATGGATTGAAAATAAATGCTCGAATGTATTATTGAACCCCTTGGGAAGTCATCTTCACCAGACGAACTATACTGACAATATGCCAAGAGTTGACTGAAATTTGAGAACTTATGCTGACAGTGT
This sequence comes from Protopterus annectens, assembly GCF_019279795.1. NCBI lineage: Eukaryota > Metazoa > Chordata > Ceratodontiformes > Protopteridae > Protopterus > Protopterus annectens. The sequence continues at coordinate 236,798,782 of NC_056728.1, read as the reverse complement.
ATGTGTTCATTGTCTTAAGACCGTCCCTTATTGTTCCGCTAATAAAGTGGGGTACGCCCATAAGTATAGTGACCTGTGGAACAGCATTCCCTTCACCATAAAACTGACTTTCTCTTTTATAAAAACGCAAACTACCGTTAAATCACACTATAATCTGCAACTGGTGTTCTTCATATTGTTCACTGCTGCAAGTATTCGTAGCTTTATGGGTTATATCCTGCTTGGGATATGCCAGCCAGCTAGCTTCCAAACCTTCTGGGCATCTTCCATGCACCCAAACTGCCAAACTGTTAATCGGCTTGAGCTGAGCTGACATGTTTGGGCATGAAGCCTTTCATAGCTGTACTGCTGCTGAAGAGTATGGTCTTCTGAGGCTTTCAAGGATCAATGGCCGGCTTGTGCTTTCTTTGGCTAAGCAGATAAGTTTCATTTGGGGTGGGGGACTTCCATTTTTTCTTATAGGATCATTGGAAGTTACTAGGCTTTTGGCCCTGAGGCTGTTATAAGCCTAGCTAAGAGTTTAGCCCATGTTTAGACAAGTCAGCACCCAAAGCACCTGTTCAGCAGGGACACACGTGGAATCCCAGGGGAGTATTTTCTGTTTCCCATACAGTTATCCAGGTTGCGCTTAAAAAGGGATAATGAGGTACTCTGCTTGATGTGGAGAGGGAATCCGTTCCACAGATGGGGGAGTCTCTGGGACACAAATCTATCCTGCCTACAAGTCCTATTGATGTCACCGACCAGGTTGAGGTAGTGCATGTGGGTTGCTCGAGTGGAGCCTGACGTGCAGATGTGCAACAGTCCCATCAAAGTGGGGTCTGAGATTGCTTTTTATGCCAGACAGAGGTCACCTCTGCGAAGTCTGTATGAAACTTGAGTAGAGAGACAGGATTTTTAGCCTGCATGTGTAGGGTAGATGTTTGAGGCCCTGGATTCTCCTGGTGAGGAACCTCTGTGATCTCTCCAGCTGCTGCATGTGGTTTGCGAGGTACATGCCAAAGTGGGTGTTGCACTCGATAATTGGCCTTATATGGGAAGAATACAGGGATGTTATGACCTGTTTGTCCCTGGATGAGATGCCCTTACTTATGAGGTAGTCCATGTAGAAAGCTTTCCATACAGTGGAAGCAACGTGGTGGTCAAAAGTCAGGTTGCTATTAACCTGGCTCAAATCACTCACGACTGATTGTGTGCTTAGGACGTTGTTATTAATTTGATGTGTGGACTGCACTCTCCCCAAAGGGGTTGATGATGCATTTTTTGGCATTCCGCTTGAGGCCATGTTTCTGTCACAAGTCATTTGTTTGGGTGAGACCCTCTTGGAGGATGTCCACATCACTTGTGGAATTGATGACCGTGCCCAACTTGTACTCATCTGCAAACTCGGTTAGTCATAGCCCACTGGTTTTGGCCTGCACCTTAAGAGAATTACATCCTGAATAAGAGGCCCCAAAACAGGTTCCTGGGGTATGCCACTTGGTACAGGTCTACTGCTTGAGGTGGCTTCCCCCATTTTGATTAGGTGGTCTACTGTTTGAGGTGGCTTCCCCTATTTTGATTAGGTGGGTTCAATCAGTGAGCCAGTTTGCTACCCATCTGGTAACATATAGATTGATGCCTAGGTGAGAGAGTTTATTCCCCACTCCAGCATAATATATAGTTTTGAAGGCTTTGGCCAGGTCAAGGTAGGTGGTGTGCACGATCTTTCCCTTGTCCTTGGCTTTGGTGACTGTCTCAAAGAAGTTGACGATAATTACCAGACGCGACCTCCCCTTAACAAAGCCAAACTGTATGGGGTCGAGTGTTTGGAGGTTGCCAATGTCCCTGTTAATGAGGTCCACGATAATCCATTCCATGGCCTTGCATATCAAGCTAGTTAGGCCGATGGGTCTATAATTTCACAGATTGGTGGACGCTCAACCTTTGTGTAAAGGGATGACAGTGGCTGTCCTCTACTTGGCTGGGACAAAGCCGGTACACTGGCTTTGGTTGAATAGGGTGCCTAATGGTGCTGCAAGTTCATGTAGGATGCAGCTTGGGATGTTATTGGGTCCCATGGAGGCTGTATATTTTGCCTTTGAGAGGGTAGTGATGACCTGTTCCCTAGAGATAAGGGGGAGGGGAGCAGGTACTGGGGATGTCCTGATTTACTGATGGGGAGGGCAGAGGGGTGAATTTTTTGCTGGATCTGTCAGCCAGTAGATTGGCTATAGTTACAACATCTGTGTATGTGGTATCCTTGACCACCAGTTCTGAACAGATCTGGGTGCTTCCTTTGAGACTGTGGACATATGTGAAGAAGGCCTTATGATTGTCTGTAGTAGATGTGGCCAATTTGGACTCTGGGTTTGCTTTAGAAGATTTCACTAGTGCTCTTATTTGCTTGTTCAGGCTAAGGTGAGATTGCTTCCAATTGGGCACCTGCTCTTTCCTGGTCCTTGACAGCAATTTTTTCCTTTTGTTATATAGTTTATTTATTGCAGATGTCCACCAGACAGGTTTACTCCTCCTTGCAGAGGATGATTTTGTCCTGTCAGGTGTTCCTGATTTCATGCATCTATATAAATGCTCGTATGTGTGTGTTTGGTGTTTTTTTGGATATTGGTGCCAGTTCCTACAGAAGGGGAGGGGTCTG